>NC_054467.1:266101090-266276090 GCF_017639515.1 Carcharodon carcharias
GGGAGATGGAGGGCAGGGGGAGATGGAGGGCATGCGTTGATGGAGGGCAGGCGGAGATGGAGAGCAGGGGGGAGCTTGAGGGCAGGTGGAGCTTGAGGGCAGGGGCAGCTTGCGGGCAGGGGGAGCTTGAGGGCAGGGGGAGATGAAGGGCAGGGGGAGATGGATGGCAGGGGGAGATGGATGGCAGGGGGAGATTGACAGGAGTGGGAGATGCAGGGCAGAGGGAGATTAAGGGCAGTGGGAGATTGAGGGCAGTGGGAGATTGAGGGCAGGGGGAGATGGAGGGCAGGGGGAGATGGAGGGCACGCGTAGATGGAGGGCAGGCGGAGATGGAGGGCAGGGGGGAGCTTGAGGGCAGGGGGAACTTGAGGGCAGGGGGAGCTTGAGGGCAGTGTGAGCTTGAGGGCAGTGTGAGCTTGAGGGCAGTGTGAGCTTGAGGGCAGGGGGAGATGGAGGGCAGGGGGAGATGGAGGGCAGGGGGAGATGGAGGGCAGGGGGAGCTTGAGGGCAGCGGGAGATTGAGGGCAGCAGGATGTTGAGGGCAGAGGGAGCTTGAGGACAGGGGGAGATGGAGGGCAGGGGGAGATTGAGGGCAGGGGGAAATGGACGGCAGGAGGAGATGGAGCGCAGGTGGAAATGGAGGGAAGGTGGAGATGGAGGGCAGCGGGAGATTATGTGGAGAGCGACATTGAGGGCAGCAGGAGATGAAGAGATGCAGGAGATTCAGTGCAGGGTTAGACTGAGGACAGAGGGAGATTGAGGGCAGAGGGAGATTTGGGGCAGGGGGAGCTTAAGGGCAGGGGGAGCTTGAGGGCAGGGGGGAGCTTGAGGGCAGGGTGGAGATGGAGGGCATAGGGAGATGGAGTGCAGGGGGAGGGAGGGCAGGGGGAGGGAGGGCAGCAGGATTTTGTGGGCAGAGGGAGTTTGGGTAGTGAGAGATTGAGGGCAGCATGATGTTGAGGGCAGAGGGAGTTTGGGCTGTGAGAAATTGAAACAGCTGGAGATTGAGTGCCACAGGAGATTGAGGGCAAAGATTGATTGGGGGCAGAGGGAGATTGAGGACAGCGGGAGAGTGAGGGCCACATGAGATTGAGGGCTACATGAGATTGAGGGCAGTGGGAGTTTGAGGGCAGTGGGGGATTGAGGGCAGCAGGAGAGAGAGGACAGAGGGAGATTGAGGGCAGAGTGTGATTTAGGGCAGAGGGTGATTGAGGGCAGATAGAGATTGAGAAGAGTGGGAGATTGAGGGCAGTGGGAGATTGAGGGCAGACGGGGATTGAGGGCAGAGGGTGATTGATAGGTTTGGGAGATTGAGGGCAGAGGGAGATTGAGGGCAGCGGAAGCTTGAGGGCAGGGGGAGCTTGAGGGTAGGGGAGATGTTGGGCAGGGGGTAGATGGCCGGCAGCGGGAGTTGGAGAGCAGGGGGAGTTGGAGGGCAGGTGGAAATGGAGTGCAGGGGGAGATGGAGGGCAGGGGGCTATGGAGGGCAGGGGGGAAGCTGGAGGGCAGGGGAACATTGAACGCAGAGGGAGATTGAGGTCAGCAGCAGAATGAGGGTAGAGGGAGACTGAGGGCAGCGGGAGATTGAGGTCAGCAGGAGAGAGTGGACAGAGGGACATTGAGAGGAGTGGGAGATTGAGGGCAGACAGGGATTGAGGGCAGAGGGCGATTGATAGGTTTGGGAGATTGAGGGCGGGGGAGATGGAGTGCAGGGGGAGATGGAGGGATGTGGGGGAGGTGGAGGGCAGGGGGACATTGGGGGCAGCAGGAGATTGAGGGCCACAGGAGATTGAGGGCTGAGGGAGATTGATGGCTGGGGGAAATTGGGGGCAGAGGGAGATTGAGGGCAGCAAGAGATTGAGGGCAGCAGGAGGTTGAGGGCAGAGGAAGATTGAGTGCAGAGGGAGATTGAGGGCAGCGGGGGATTGAGGGCAGATGGAGATTGAGGGCGGCGGGAGATGGTGGTTAGCAGGAGAGAGAGGACAGAGGGAGATTGAGGACAGAGGGAGATTGAGGGCTGCAGGAGAGAGAGGACAGACGGAGATTGAGGGCAGAGGGAGATTGAGGGCAGGGTGGAGATGGAGGGCATAGGGAGATGGAGTGCAGGGGGAGGGAGGGCAGGGGGAGGGAGGGCAGCAGGATTTTGAGGGCAGAGGGAGTTTGGGTAGTGAGAGATTGAAGGCAGCAGGATGTTGAGGGCAGAGGGAGTTTGGGCTGTGAGAAATTGAAACAGCTGGAGATTGAGTGCCACAGGAGATTGAGGGCAAAGATTGATTGGGGGCAGAGGGAGATTGAGGGCAGCGGGAGAGTGAGGGCCACATGAGATTGAGGGCTACATGAGATTGAGGGCAGTGGGGGATTGAGGGCAGCAAGAGAGAGAGGACAGAGGGAGATTGAGGGCAGAGTGTGATTTAGGGCAGAGGGTGATTGAGGGCAGATAGAGATTGAGAAGAGTGGGAGATTGAGGGCAGTGGGAGATTGAGGGCAGTGGGAGATTGTGGGCAGCAGGAGAATGAGCGTAGAGGGAGACTGAGGACAGAGGGAGACTGAGGACAGAGGGAGACTGAGGACAGAGGGAGACTGAGGGCAGAGGGAGATTGAGAGGAGTGGGAGATTGAGGGCAGACGGGGATTGAGGGCAGAGGGTGATTGATAGGTTTTGGAGATTGAGGGCAGAGGGAGATTGAGGGCAGCGGAAGCTTGAGGGCAGGGGGAGCTTGAGGGTAGGGGAGATGTTGGGCAGGGGGTAGATGGCCGGCAGCGGGAGTTGGAGAGCAGGGGGAGTTGGAGGGCAGGTGGAAATGGAGTGCAGGGGGAGATGGAGGGCAGGGGGCTATGGAGGGCAGGGGGGGAGCTGGAGGGCAGGGGAACATTGAAGGCAGAGGGAGATTGAGGTCAGCAGCAGAATGAGGGTAGAGGGAGACTGAGGGCAGCGGGAGATTGAGGTCAGCAGGAGAGAGAGGACAGAGGGACATTGAGAGGAGTGGGAGATTGAGGGCAGACAGGGATTGAGGGCAGAGGGCGATTGATAGGTTTGGGAGATTGAGGGCGGGGGAGATGGAGTGCAGGGGGAGATGGAGGGATGTGGGGGAGGTGGAGGGCAGGGGGACATTGGGGGCAGCAGGAGATTGAGGGCCACAGGAGATTGAGGGCTGAGGGAGATTGAGGGCTGGGGGAAATTGGGGGCAGAGGGAGATTGAGGGCAGCAAGAGATTGAGGGCAGCAGGAGGTTGAGGGCAGAGGAAGATTGAGTGCAGAGGGAGATTGAGGGCAGCGGGGGATTGAGGGCAGATGGAGATTGAGGGCAGCGGGAGATTGAGGGCGGCGGGAGATGGTGGTTAGCAGGAGTGAGAGGACAGAGGGAGATTGAGGGCAGAGGGAGATTGAGGGCTGCAGGAGAGAGAGGACAGAGGGAGATTGAGGGCAGATGGAGATTGAGGGCAGCAGGAGAGAGAGGACAGACGAAGATTGAGGACAGACGGAGATTGAGGGCAGAGGGAGTTTGATGGCAGCAGGAGAGAGAGGACAGAGGGAGATTGAGGGCAGAGCGAGATTGAGGGCAGAGCGAGATTGAGGGCAGAGGGAGATTGAGGGCAGAGGGAGATTGAGGGCAGAGGGAGATTGAGGGCAGAGGGAGATTGAGGGCAGAGGGAGATTTAGGGCAGAGGGAGATTTAGGGCAGAGGGAGATTTAGGGCAGAGGGAGATTGAGAGGAGTGGGAGATTGAGGGCAACTGGAGATGGAGAAGAGTGTGAGATTGAGGGCAGAGGGAGATTGAGGGCAGAGGGAGATTGAGGGCAGAGGGAGATTGAGGACAGAGGGAGATTGAGAAGAGTGGGAGATTGAGGGCAGAGGAAGATTGAGAAAAGTGGGAGACTGAGGGCAGCGGGAGTTGGAGAGCAGGGGGAGTTGGAGGGCAGGTGGAAATGGAGTGCAGGGGGAGATGGAGGGCAGGGGGCTATGGAGGGCAGGGGGGGAGCTGGAGGGCAGGGGAACATTGAAGGCAGAGGGAGATTGAAGGCAGCAGCAGAATGAGGGTAGAGGGAGACTGAGGGCAGCGGGAGATTGAGGTCAGCAGGAGAGAGAGGACAGAGGGACATTGAGAGGTGTGGGAGATTGAGGGCAGAGGGAGATTGAGGGCAGAGGGAGATTGAGGGCAGCGGGAGATTGAAGGCAGAGCGTGATTTTGGGCAGCGGGAGCTTGAGGGCAGGGGGAGAGGGAGGGCAGGGGGAGATGGAGTGCAGGGGGAGATGGAGTGCAGGGGGAGATGGAGTGCAGGGGGAGATGGAGTGCAGGGGGAGATTGAGTGCAGGGGGTGATGGAGTGCAGGGGGAGATGGAGTGCAGGGGGAGATTGAGGGGCAGCGGGAGATGGAGGGCAGCGGGAGCTTGAGGTCAGGGGGAGCTTGAGGTCCGGGGGAGTTGGAATGCAGGGGGGAGATGGAAGAATCGGGGGAGGTGGAGGGCAGAGGGAGATTGAGGGCAGCAGGATGTTGAGGGCAGAGGGAGTTTGGTTAGTGAGAGATTGAGGGCAGAAGGATGATGAGGGCAGAGGGAGTTTGTGCAGTGAGAAATTGAGGGCAGCAGGAGATTGAGGGCCACAGGAGATTGAGGGCTGAGGGAGATTGAGGGCCACATGAGATTGAGGGCAGAAGGAAATTGGTGTCAGAGGGAGATTGAGGGCAGCAGGAGATTGAGGGCAGAGGGAGATTGAGGGTAGCGGGGTATTGAGGGCAGATGGAGATTGAGGGTTGCGGGACATGGAGGGCAGCGGGAGAGGGAGGACAGAGGGAGATTGAGGGCAGAGGGAGATTGAGTGCAGCAGGAGAGAGAGGACAGACGGAGATTGAGGGCAGAGGGAGCTTGAGCGCAGCAGGAGAGAGAGGACAGAGGGAGATTGAGGGCAGAGGGAGATTGAGGGCAGAGGGAGATTGAGGGCAGAGGGAGATTGAGGGCAGAGGGAGATTGAGGGCAGAGGGAGGTTGAGGGCAGAGGGAGGTTGAGGGCAGAGTGAGATTGAGGGCAGAGTGAGATTGAGGGCAGAGGGAGATTGAGGGCAGAGGGAGATTGAGGGCAGAGGGAGATTGAGGGCAGAGGGAGATTTAGGGCAGAGGGAGATTTAGGGCAGAGGGAGATTTAGGGCAGAGGGAGATTGAGAGGAGTGGGAGATTGAGGGCAACAGGAGATGGAGAAGAGTGTGAGATTGAGGGCAGAGGGAGATTGAGGGCAGAGGGAGATTGAGGGCAGAGGGAGATTGAGGACAGAGGGAGATTGAGAAGAGTGGGAGATTGAGGGCAGAGGAAGATTGAGAAAAGTGGGAGACTGAGGGCAGCGGGAGTTGGAGAGCAGGGGGAGTTGGAGGGCAGGTGGAAATGGAGTGCAGGGGGAGATGGAGGGCAGGGGGCTATGGAGGGCAGGGGGGGAGCTGGAGGGCAGGGGAACATTGAAGGCAGAGGGAGATTGAAGGCAGCAGCAGAATGAGGGTAGAGGGAGACTGAGGGCAGCGGGAGATTGAGGTCAGCAGGAGAGAGAGGACAGAGGGACATTGAGAGGTGTGGGAGATTGAGGGCAGAGGGAGATTGAGGGCAGAGCGTGATTTTGGGCAGCGGGAGCTTGAGGGCAGGGGGAGATGGAGTGCAGGGCGAGATGGAGTGCAGGGCGAGATGGAGTGCAGGGGGAGATGGAGTGCAGGGGGAGATGGAGTGCAGGGGGAGATGGAGTGCAGGGGGAGATGGAGTGCAGGGGGAGATGGAGTGCAGGGGGAGATGGAGTGCAGGGGGAGATGGAGTGCAGGGGGAGATTGAGTGCAGGGGGAGATGGAGTGCAGGGGGAGATTGAGGGGCAGCGGGAGATGGAGGGCAGCGGGAGCTTGAGGTCAGGGGGAGCTTGAGGTCCGGGGGAGTTGGAATGCAGGGGGGAGATGGAAGAATCGGGGGAGGTGGAGGGCAGAGGGAGATTGAGGGCAGCAGGATGTTGAGGGCAGAGGGAGTTTGGTTAGTGAGAGATTGAGGGCAGAAGGATGATGAGGGCAGAGGGAGTTTGTGCAGTGAGAAATTGAGGGCAGCAGGAGATTGAGGGCCACAGGAGATTGAGGGCTGAGGGAGATTGAGGGCCACATGAGATTGAGGGCAGAAGGAAATTGGTGTCAGAGGGAGATTGAGGGCAGCAGGAGATTGAGGGCAGAGGGAGATTGAGGGTAGCGGGGTATTGAGGGCAGATGGAGATTGAGGGTTGCGGGACATGGAGGGCAGCGGGAGAGGGAGGACAGAGGGAGATTGAGGGCAGAGGGAGATTGAGTGCAGCAGGAGAGAGAGGACAGACGGAGATTGAGGGCAGAGGGAGCTTGAGCGCAGCAGGAGAGAGAGGACAGAGGGAGATTGAGGGCAGAGGGAGATTGAGGGCAGAGGGAGATTGAGGGCAGAGGGAGATTGAGGGCAGAGGGAGATTGAGGGCAGAGGGAGGTTGAGGGCAGAGGGAGGTTGAGGGCAGAGGGAGATTTAGGGCAGAGGGACATTGATAGGAATGGGAGATTGAGGGCAGAGGGAGATTGTGAAGAGTGGGAGAGGACAGAGGGAGATTGAGGGCAGAGGGAGATTGAGGGCAGAGGGAGATTGAGGGCAGAGGGAGATTGAGGGCAGAGGGAGGTTGAGGGCAGAGTGAGGTTGAGGGCAGAGGGAGATTTAGGGCAGAGGGACATTGATAGGAATGGGAGATTGAGGGCAGAGGGAGATTGTGAAGAGTGGGAGATTGTGAAGAGTGGGAGATTGTGAAGAGTGGGAGATTGAGAAGAGTGGGAGATTGAGAAGAGTGGGAGATTGAGAAGAGTGGGAGATTGAGAAGAGTGGGAGATTGTGAAGAGTGGGAGATTGTGAAGAGTGGGAGATTGTGAAGAGTGGGAGATTGTGAAGAGTGGGAGATTGTGAAGAGTGGGAGATTGAGAAGATTGGGAGATTGTGAAGAGTGGGAGATTGTGAACAGTGGGAGATTGTGAAGATTGGGAGATTGAGAAGAGTGGGAGATTGAGGGCAGAAGGGGATTGAGGGCAGAGGGCGATTGAGGGCAGCGGGAGATTGAAGACAGACCGTGATTTTGGGCAGCGGGAGCTTGAGGGCAGGGGGAGATCGAGGGCAGGGGGAGATGGAGGGCAGGGGGAGATGGAGGGCAGAAAGGGATTGAGGGCAGAAGGGGATTGAGGGCAGAGGTCGTTTGAGGGCCGAGGGCGATTGAGGGCAGCGGGAGATTGAAGGCAGAGCGTGATTTTGGGCAGCGCGAGCTTGAGGGCAGGGGGAGATGTAGGGCAGCGGGAGATGTAGGGCAGCGGGAGATGGAGGGCAGCGGGAGATTGAGGGGCAGCGGGAGATGGAGGGCCGCAAAAGATTGAGTGCAGGGCGAGATTGAGGGGAGCGGGACATTTAGGGCAGCGGGAAATTGCTGGCAGTGGGAGATTGAGGGCTGAGGGAGACTGAGGGCAGCGGGAGATTGAGGTCAGCAGGGATGAGAGGACAGAGGGACATTGAGAGGTGTGGGAGATTGAGGGCAGAGGGAGATTGAGGGCAGAGGGAGATTGAGGGCAGAGGGAGATTGAGGGCAGAGGGAGATCGAGGGCAGCGGGAGATTGAAGGCAGAGCGTGATTTTGGGCAGCGGGAGCTTGAGGGCAGGGGGAGATGGAGTGCAGGGCGAGATGGAGTGCAGGGCGAGATGGAGTGCAGGGGGAGATGGAGTGCAGGGGGAGATGGAGTGCAGGGGGAGATGGAGTGCAGGGGGAGATGGAGTGCAGGGGGAGATGGAGTGCAGGGGGAGATTGAGTGCAGGGGGAGATTGAGTGCAGGGGGAGATGGAGTGCAGGGGGAGATTGAGGGGCAGCGGGAGATGGAGGGCAGCGGGAGCTTGAGGTCAGGGGGAGCTTGAGGTCCGGGGGAGTTGGAATGCCGGGGGGTGATGGAAGAATCGGGGGAGGTGGAGGGCAGAGGGAGATTGAGGGCAGCAGGATGTTGAGGGCAGAGGGAGTTTGGTTAGTGAGAGATTGAGGGCAGAAGGATGATGAGGGCAGAGGGAGTTTGTGCAGTGAGAAATTGAGGGCAGCAGGAGATTGAGGGCCACAGGAGATTGAGGGCTGAGGGAGATTGAGGGCCACATGAGATTGAGGGCAGAAGGAAATTGGTGTCAGAGGGAGATTGAGGGCAGCAGGAGATTGAGGGCAGAGGGAGATTGAGGGTAGCGGGGTATTGAGGGCAGATGGAGATTGAGGGTTGCGGGACATGGAGGGCAGCGGGAGAGGGAGGACAGAGGGAGA
Organism: Carcharodon carcharias; assembly: GCF_017639515.1. Classification (NCBI taxonomy): domain Eukaryota; kingdom Metazoa; phylum Chordata; class Chondrichthyes; order Lamniformes; family Lamnidae; genus Carcharodon; species Carcharodon carcharias. Next base: position 266,109,384 of record NC_054467.1, read on the forward strand.
TTGAGGGCAGAGGGAGATTGAGTGCAGCAGGAGAGAGAGGACAGACGGAGATTGAGGGCAGAGGGAGCTTGAGCGCAGCAGGAGAGAGAGGACAGAGGGAGATTGAGGGCAGAGGGAGATTGAGGGCAGAGGGAGATTGAGGGCAGAGGGAGATTGAGGGCAGAGGGAGATTGAGGGCAGAGGGAGATTGAGGGCAGAGGGAGGTTGAGGGCAGAGGGAGGTTGAGGGCAGAGTGAGATTGAGGGCAGAGGGAGATTTAGGGCAGAGGGACATTGATAGGAATGGGAGATTGAGGGCAGAGGGAGATTGTGAAGAGTGGGAGAGGACAGAGGGAGATTGAGGGCAGAGGGAGATTGAGGGCAGAGGGAGATTGAGGGCAGAGGGAGATTGAGGGCAGAGGGAGGTTGAGGGCAGAGTGAGGTTGAGGGCAGAGGGAGATTTAGGGCAGAGGGACATTGATAGGAATGGGAGATTGAGGGCAGAGGGAGATTGTGAAGAGTGGGAGATTGTGAAGAGTGGGAGATTGAGAAGAGTGGGAGATTGAGAAGAGTGGGAGATTGTGAAGAGTGGGAGATTGTGAAGAGTGGGAGATTGTGAAGAGTGGGAGATTGTGAAGAGTGGGAGATTGTGAAGATTGGGAGATTGTGAAGAGTGGGAGATTGTGAACAGTGGGAGATTGTGAAGATTGGGAGATTGAGAAGAGTGGGAGATTGAGGGCAGAAGGGGATTGAGGGCAGAGGGCGATTGAGGGCAGCGGGAGATTGAAGACAGACCGTGATTTTGGGCAGCGGGAGCTTGAGGGCAGGGGGAGATCGAGGGCAGGGGGAGATGGAGGGCAGGGGGAGATGGAGGGCAGAAAGGGATTGAGGGCAGAAGGGGATTGAGGGCAGAGGTCGTTTGAGGGCCGAGGGCGATTGAGGGCAGCGGGAGATTGAAGGCAGAGCGTGATTTTGGGCAGCGCGAGCTTGAGGGCAGGGGGAGATGTAGGGCAGCGGGAGATGTAGGGCAGCGGGAGATGGAGGGCAGCGGGAGATTGAGGGGCAGCGGGAGATGGAGGGCCGCAAAAGATTGAGTGCAGGGCGAGATTGAGGGGAGCGGGACATTTAGGGCAGCGGGAAATTGCTGGCAGTGGGAGATTGAGGGCTGAGGGAGACTGAGGGCAGCGGGAGATTGAGGTCAGCAGGGATGAGAGGACAGAGGGACATTGAGAGGTGTGGGAGATTGAGGGCAGAGGGAGATTGAGGGCAGAGGGAGATTGAGGGCAGAGGGAGATTGAGGGCAGAGGGAGATCGAGGGCAGCGGGAGATTGAAGGCAGAGCGTGATTTTGGGCAGCGGGAGCTTGAGGGCAGGGGGAGATGGAGTGCAGGGCGAGATGGAGTGCAGGGCGAGATGGAGTGCAGGGGGAGATGGAGTGCAGGGGGAGATGGAGTGCAGGGGGAGATGGAGTGCAGGGGGAGATGGAGTGCAGGGGGAGATGGAGTGCAGGGGGAGATGGAGTGCAGGGGGAGATGGAGTGCAGGGGGAGATTGAGGGGCAGCGGGAGATGGAGGGCAGCGGGAGCTTGAGGTCAGGGGGAGCTTGAGGTCCGGGGGAGTTGGAATGCAGGGGGGAGATGGAAGAATCGGGGGAGGTGGAGGGCAGAGGGAGATTGAGGGCAGCAGGATGTTGAGGGCAGATGGAGTTTGGTTAGTGAGAGATTGAGGGCAGAAGGATGATGAGGGCAGAGGGAGTTTGTGCAGTGAGAAATTGAGGGCAGCAGGAGATTGAGGGCCACAGGAGATTGAGGGCAGAAGGAAATTGGTGTCAGAGGGAGATTGAGGGCAGCAGGAGATTGAGGGCAGAGGGAGATTGAGGGTAGCGGGGGATTGAGGGCAGATGGAGATTGAGGGTTGCGGGACATGGAGGGCAGTGGGAGAGGGAGGACAGAGGGAGATTGAGGGCAGAGGGAGATTGAGTGCAGCAGGAGAGAGAGGACAGACGGAGATTGAGGGCAGAGGGAGCTTGAGCGCAGCAGGAGAGAGAGGACAGAGGGAGATTGAGGACAGAGGGAGATTGAGGACAGAGGGAGATTGAGGGCAGAGGGAGATTGAGGGCAGAGGGAGGTTGAGGGCAGAGTGAGATTGAGGGCAGAGGGAGATTTAGGGCAGAGGGACATTGATAGGAATGGGAGATTGAGGGCAGAGGGAGATTGTGAAGAGTGGGAGATTGTGAAGAGTGGGAGATTGTGAAGAGTGGGGGATTGAGAATAGTGGGGGATTGAGAATAGTGGGAGATTGAGAAGATTGGGAGATTGTGAAGAGTGGGAGATTGTGAAGAGTGGGAGATTGTGAAGAGTGGGAGATTGTGAAGTGTGGGAGATTGTGAAGAGTGGGAGATTGTGAAGAGTGGGAGATTGTGAAGAGTGGGAGATTGTGAAGAGTGGGAGATTGTGAAGAGTGGGAGATTGTGAAGAGTGGGAGATTGTGAACAGTGGGAGATTGTGAAGATTGGGAGATTGAGAAGAGTGGGAGATTGAGGGCAGAAGGGGATTGAGGGCAGAGGGCGATTGAGGGCAGCGGGAGATTGAAGACAGACCGTGATTTTGGGCAGCGGGAGCTTGAGGGCAGGGGGAGATGGAGGGCAGGGGGAGATGGAGGGCAGGGGGAGATGGAGGGCAGAAAGGGATTGAGGGCAGAAGGGGATTGAGGGCAGAGGTCGTTTGAGGGCCGAGGGCGATTGAGGGCAGCGGGAGATTGAAGACAGAGCGTGATTTTGGGCAGCGGGAGCTTGAGGGCAGGGGGAGATGTAGGGCAGCGGGGGATGTAGGGCAGCGGGGGATGTAGGGCAGCGGGAGATGTAGGGCAGCGGGAGATGGAGGGCAGCGGGAGATGGAGGGCAGCGGGAGATTGAGGGGCAGCGGGAGATGGAGGGCCGCAAAAGATTGAGTGCAGGGCGAGATTGAGGGGAGCGGGACATTTAGGGCAGCGGGAAATTGATGGCAGTGGGACATTGAGGGCTGAGGGAGATTGAGGGCAGAGGGAGATTGAGGGCTGAGGGAGAGTGGGGGAAGAGGGAGATTGAGGGCTGAGGGAGAGTGGGGGCAGAGGGAGAGTGGGGGCAGAGGGAGATTGAAGGCAGAGGGAGATTGATGGCAGTGGGAGATTGAGGGCAGGGGGAGCTTGAGGGCAGGGGGAGCTTGAGGGCAGGGGGAGCTTGAGGGCAGGGGGAGATGGATGGCAGCGGGAGATGGATGGCAGGTGGAGATGGAGGGCATGTGGCGATGGAGAGCAGGTGGCGATGGAGGGCAGGTGGCGATGGAGGGCAGGTGGAGATGGAGGGCAGGTGGAGATGGAGGGCAGGTGGAGATGGAGGCCAGGTGGAGATGGAGGCCAGGTGGAGATGGACGGCAGGGGGAGATGGAGGGCAGTGGGAGATGGAGGGCATGCGTAGATGGAGGGCAGGCGGAGATGGAGGGCAGGGGGGAGTTTGAGGGCAGGGGGAGCTTGAGGGCAGGGGCAGCTTGCGGGCAGGGTGAGCTTGAGGGCAGGGGGAGCTGGAGGGCAGGGGAACATTGAAGGCAGAGGGAGATTGAAGGCAGCAGCAGAATGAGGGTAGAGGGAGACTGAGGGCAGCGGGAGATTGAGGTCAGCAGGAGAGAGAGGACAGAGGGACATTGAGAGGTGTGGGAGATTGAGGGCAGAGGGAGATTGAGGGCAGAGGGAGATTGAGGGCAGAGGGAGATTGAGGGCAGAGGGAGATCGAGGGCAGCGGGAGATTGAAGGCAGAGCGTGATTTTGGGCAGCGGGAGCTTGAGGGCAGGGTTGATGGAAGGCAGGGGGAAATGGAGTGCAGGGGGAGATGGAGTGCAGGGGGAGATGGTGTGCAGGGGGAGATGGAGTGCAGGGGGAGATGGAGTGCAGGGGGAGATGGAGTGCAGGGGGAGATTGAGGGGCAGCGGGAGATTGAGGGGCAGCGGGAGATTGAGGGGCAGCGGGAGATTGAGGGGCAGCGGGAGATTGAGGGGCAGCGGGAGATGGAGGGCAGCGGGAGCTTGAGGTCAGGGGGAGCTTGAGGTCCGGGAGAGTTGGAATGCAGGGGGGAGATGGAAGAATCGGGGGAGGTGGAGGGCAGAGGGAGATTGAGGGCAGCAGGATGTTGAGGGCAGAGGGAGTTTGGTTAGTGAGAGATTGAGGGCAGAAGGATGATGAGGGCAGAGGGAGTTTGTGCAGTGAGAAATTGAGGGCAGCAGGAGATTGAGGGCTGAGGGAGATTGAGGGCCACATGAGATTGAGGGCAGAAGGAAATTGGTGTCAGAGGGAGATTGAGGGCAGAGGGAGATTGAGGGTAGCGGGGGATTGAGGGCAGATGGAGATTGAGGGTTGCAGGACATGGAGGGCAGCGGGAGAGGGAGGACAGAGGGAGATTGAGGGCAGAGGGAGCTTGAGCGCAGCAGGAGAGAGAGGACAGAGGGAGATTGAGGACAGAGGGAGATTGAGGGCAGAGGGAGATTGAGGGCAGAGGGAGATTGAGGGCAGAGGGAGATTGAGGGCAGAGGGAGATTGAGGGCAGAGGGAGGTTGATAGTGGGAGATTGAGGGCAGCGGGGAGATAGAGGGCAGGGAGAAATGGAGGGCAGGGAGAAATGGAGGGCAGGGAGAAATGGAGGGCAGGGAGAAATGGAGGGCAGGGAGAAATGGAGGGCAGGGAGAAATGGAGGGCAGGGGGAAATGGAGGGCATGGGGAGATTGAGGGCAGCAGGAGATCGAGGGGAGAGGGTCATTGAGGGCAGCAGGAGCTGGAGGGCAGCAGGGGGAGATGGAGGGCAGGGGGAGATGGAGGGCAGGGGGAGATGGAGGGCAGGGGGAGATGGAGGTTAGGGGGAGATGGAGGGCAGGGTGAGATGGAGGGCAGGGGGAGATGGAGGGCAGGGCGAGATGGAGGGCAGGGGGAGATGGAGGGCAGGGTGAGATGGAGGGCAGGGGGAGATTGATGGCAGGGGGAAATGGATGGCAGGAGGAGATTGAGAGGAGTGGGAGATGAAGGGTAGAGAGAGTTTGGACAGAGGGAGATTAAGGGCAGCGGGATGTTGAGGGCAGAGGGAGATTGAGGGCAGAGGGAGATTGAGGGCAGTGGGAGATTGAGGGCAGCGGGAGATTGAGGGCAGCAGAATGTTGAGGGCAGAGTGAGATTGAGGGCCGAGGGAGATTGAGGGCAGGGGGAGATTGAGGGCAGAGGGTGATTGAGGACAGCAGGAGATTGAGGACAGCAGGAGATTGAGGCAGAGGGAGATTGAGGGCAGAGGGAGATTGAGGGCAGCAGGAGATTGAGGGCAGAGGGAGATTGAGGGCAGAGGGAGGTTGATAGTGGGAGATTGAGGGCAGCGGGGAGATGGAGGGCAGGGAGAAATGGAGGGCAGGGAGAAATGGAGGGCAGGGAGAAATGGAGGGCAGGGAGAAATGGAGGGCAGGGAGAAATGGAGGGCAGGGGGAAATGGAGGGCATGGGGAGATTGAAGGCAGCAGGAGATCGAGGGGAGAGGGTCATTGAGGGCAGCAGGAGCTGGAGGGCAGCAGGGGGAGATGGAGGGCAGGGGGAGATGGAGGGCAGGAGGAGATGGAGGGCAGGAGGAGATGGAGGGCAGGGGGAGATGGAGGGCAGGGGGAGATGGAGGGCAGGGTGAGATGGAGGGCAGGGTGAGATGGAGGGCAGGGTGAGATGGAGGGCAGGGGGAGATTGATGGCAGGGGGAGATTGATGGCAGGGGGAAATGGATGGCAGGAGGAGATTGAGAGGAGTGGGAGATGAAGGGTAGAGAGAGTTTGGACAGAGGGAGATTAAGGGCAGCGGGATGTTGAGGGCAGCGGGATGTTGAGGGCAGAGGGAGATTGAGGGCAGAGGGAGATTGAGGGCAGAGGGAGATTGAGGGCAGAGGGAGATTGAGGGCAGTGGGAGATTGAGGGCAGTGGGAGATTGAGGGCAGCGGGAGATTGAGGGCAGCAGAATGTTGAGGGCAGAGTGAGATTGAGGGCCGAGGGAGATTGAGGGCCTAGGGAGATTGAGGGCAGGGGGAGATTGAGGGCAGAGGGTGATTGAGGACAGCAGGAGATTGAGGACAGCAGGAGATTGAGGGCAGAGGGAGATTGAGGGCAGAGGGAGATTGAGGGCAGAGGGAGATTGAGGGCAGCAGGAGATTGAGGGCAGCAGGAGAGAGAGGACAGAGGGAGATTGAGAGGAGTGGGAGATTGAGGGCAGAGGGTGATTGATAGGTTTGGGAGATTGAGGGCACAGGGAGATTGAGAAGAGTGGGTGATTGAGGGCAGAGGGAGATTGAGTGAAGCGGGAGATTAAGGACAGAGGGAGATTGTGGGCAGCAGGAGAATGAGGGTAGAGGGAGACTGAAGACAGAGGGAGAATGAGGGTAGAGGGAGACTGGGGACAGAGGGAGACTGGGGACAGAGGGAGACTGAGGACTGAGGGATATTGAGGGCAGGGGGAGATTGAGGGCAGAGGGAGATTGAGAGGAGTGGGAGATTGAGGGCAGATGGGGATTGAGGGCAGAGGGTGATTGATAGGTTTGGGAGATTGAGGGCAGAAGGAGATTGAGGGCAGCGGAAGCTTGAGGGCAGGGGGTGCTTGAGGGTAGGGGAGATGTTGGGCAGGGGGTAGATGGCCGGCAGCGGGAGTTGGAGAGCAGGGTGAGTTGGAGGGCAGGTGGAAATGGAGTGCAGGGGGAGATGGACGGCAGGGGGCTATGGAGGGCAGGGGGGGAGCTGGAGGGCAGGGGAACATTAAAGGCAGAGGGAGATTGAGGGCAGCAGCAGGAGAAGGGTAGAGGGAGACAGAGGGTAGCGGGAGATTGAGGTCAGCAGGAGAGAGAGGACTGAGGGACATTGAGAGGAGTGGGAGATTGAGGGCAGACAGGGATTGAGGGCAGAGGGCGATTGATAGGTTTGGGAAATTGAGGGCGGGGGAGATGGAGTGCAGGGGGAGATGGAGTGCAGGGGGAGATGGAGGGTTGTGGGGGAGGTGGAGGGCAGGGGGACATTGGGGGCAGCAGGAGATTGAGGGCAGCAGGAGATTGAGGGCAGCAGGAGGTTGAGGGCTGAGGAAGATTGAGTGCAGAGGGAGATTGAGGGCAGCGGGGGATTGAGGGCAGATGGAGATTGAGGGCAGCAGGAGATTGAGGGCGGTGGGAGATGGAGGTTAGCAGGAGAGAGAGGACAGAGGGAGATTGAGGGCAGAGGGAGTTTGAGGGCTGCAGGAGAGAGAGGACAGACGGAGATTGAGGACAGAGGGAGATTGAGGGCAGAGGGAGATTGAGGGGAGCAGGAGAGAGAGGACAGACGGAGATTGAGGACAGACGGAGATTGAGGGCAGAGGGAGCTTGAGGGCAGCAGGAGAGAGAGGACAGAGGGAGATTGAGGGCAGAGCGAGATTGAGGGCAGAGCGAGATTGAGGGCAGAGCGAGATTGAGGGCAGAGAGAGATTGAGGGCAGAGGGAGATTGAGGGCAGAGGGAGATTGAGGGCAGAGGGAGATTGAGGGCAGAGGGAGATTGAGGGCAGAGGCTGATTTAGGGCAGAGGGAGATTTAGGGCAGAGGGAGATTGAGAGGAGTGGGAGATTGAGGGCAACAGGAGATGGAGAAGAGTGTGAGATTGAGGGCAGAGGGAGATTGAGGGCAGAGGGAGATTGAGGGCAGAGGGAGGTTGAGGGCAGAGGGAGGTTGAGGGCAGAGTGAGATTGAGGGCAGAAGGGGATGGAGTGCAGGGGGAGATGGAGTGCAGGGGGAGATGGAGTGCAGGGGGAGATGGAGGGCAGGGGGAGATGGCGGGCAGGGGGAGATGGCGGGCAGGGGGAGATGGAGGGCAGGGGGAGATGGAGGGCAGGGGGAGATGGAGGGCAGGGGGAGATGGAGGGCAGGGGGAGATGGAGGGCAGGGGGAGATGGATGACAGGGGGAGATGGATGGCAGGAGGAGATTGAGAGGAGTGGGAGATGAAGGGTAGAGAGAGTTTGGATAGAGGGAGATTAAGGGCAGCAGGATGTTGAGGGCAGAGGGAGATTGAGGGCAGAGGGAGATTGAGGGCAGAGGGAGATTGAGGGCAGAGGGAGATTGAGGGCAGTGGGAGATTGAGAGCAGCGGGAGATTGAGGGCAGCAGGATGTTGAGGGCAGAGTGAAATTGAGGGCAGAGGGAGATTGAGGGCAGGGGGAGATTGAGGGCAGGGGGAGATTGAGGGCAGAGGGTGATTGAGGACAGCAGGAGATTGAGGACAGCAGGAGATTGAGGGCAGTGGGAGATTGAGGGCAGTGGGAGATTGAGGGCAGGGGGAGATGGAGTGCAGGGGGCGATTGAGGGGCAGCGGGAGATGGAGGGCAGCGGGAGATGGAGTGCAGCAAAAGATTGAGTGCAGGGCGAGATTGAGGGGAGCGGGATATTTAGGGCAACGGGAGATTGATGGCAGTGGGAGATTGAGGGCAGAGGGAGATTGAGGGCAGAGGGAGATTGAGGGCAGAGTGAGAGTGGGGGCAGAGGGAGATTGAGGACAGAGGGAGATTGATAAGAATGGGAGATTGAGGTCAGCGGGAAATTGAGGGCAGCTGGAGCTTGAGGGCAGGGGGAGATGGAGGGCAGGGGGAGATGGAGGGCAGGGGGAGATGGAGGGCAGGGGGAGATGGCGGTGAGGTGGAGATGGAGGGCAGGTGGTGATGGATGGCAGGGGGAGATGGAGGGCAGGGGGAGATTGAGGGCAGAGGGAGATTGATAGGAATGGGAAATTGAGGGCAGCGGGAGGTTGAGGGCAGAGGGAGATTGAGGGCAGAGGGAGATTGAGAGGAGTGGGAGATTGAGGGCAGATGGGGATTGAGGGCAGAGGGTGATTGATAGGTTTGGGAGATTGAGGGCAGCAGAAGCTTGAAGGCAGGGGGAGCTTGAGGGTAGGGGAGATGTTGGGCAGGGGGTAGATGGCCGGCAGCGGGAGTTGGAGAGCAGGGGGAGTTGGAGGGCAGGTGGAAATGGAGTGCAGGGGGTTATGGAGGGCAGGGGGGGAGCTGGAGGGCAGGGGAACATTGAAGGCAGAGGGAGATTGAGGGCAGCAGCAGAATGAGGGTAGAGGGAGACTGAGGGCAGCGGGAGATTGAGGTCAGCAGGAGAGTGAGGACAGAGGGACATTGAGAGGAGTGGGAGATTGAGGGCAAACAGGGATTGAGGGCAGAGGGCGATTGATAGGTTTGGGAAATTGAGGGCGGGGGAGATGGAATGCAGGGGGAGATAGAGGGATGGGGGGGAGGTGGAGGGCAGGGGGACATTGGGGCAGCAGGAGATTGTGGGCCACAGGAGATTGAGGGCTGAGGGAAATTGGACGCAGAGGGCGATTGAGGGCAGCAGGAGATTGAGGGCAGCAGGAGGTTGAGAGCAGAGGAAGATTGAGTGCAGAGGGAGATTGAGGGCAGTGGGGGATTGAGGGCAGATGGAGATTGAGGGCAGCGGGAGATTGAGGGCGGCGGGAGAAGGAGGTTAGCAGGAGAGAGAGGACAGAGGGAGATTGAGGGCAGCAGGAGATTGAGGGCGGCGGGAGATGGAGGTTAGCAGGAGAGAGAGGACAGAGGGAGATTGAGGGCAGATGGAGATTGAGGGCAGAGGGAGATTGAGGGCAGAGTGAGATTGAGGGCAGAGAGAGATTGAGGGCAGCAGGAGAGAGAGGACAGACGGAGATTGAGGGCGGAGGGAGCTTGAGGGCAACAGGAGAGAGAGGACGGAGGGAGATTGAGGGCAGAGCGAGATTGAGGGCAGAGCGAGATTGAGGGCAGAGCGAGATTGAGGACAGAGGGAGATTGAGGAGAGAGGGAGATTGAGGGCAACAGGAGATGGAGAAGAGTGTGAGATTGAGGGCAGAGGGAGATTGAGGGCAGAGGGAGATTGCGGGCAGAGGGAGATTGAGATGAGTGGGAGATTGAGGGCAGAGGAAGATTGAGAAAAGTGGGAGATTGAGCGCAGTGGGAGATTGAGGGCAGCGGGAGATGGAGGGCAGAGGGAGATTGAGGGCAGAGGGAGATTGAGGGCAGCGGGAGATTGAGGGCAGCGGGAGATTGAGGGCAGCGGGAGATTGAGGGCAGCGGGAGATTGAGGGCAGCGGGAGATTGAAGGCAGCAGGAGATTGAGGGCAGAGGGAGATTGAGGGCAGCGGGGGATTGAGGGCAGATGGAGATTGAGGGCAGTGGGAGATTGAGGTTAGCAGGAGAGAGAGGACAGACGGAGATTGAGGACAGACGGAGATTGAGGGCAAACGGAGATTGAGAGCAGAGGGAGATTGAGGGCAGAGAGAGATTGAGGGCAGCGGGAGATTGAAGGCAGAGCGTGATTTTGGGCAGCAGGAGCTTGAGGGCAGGGTTGATGAAGGGCAGGGGGAGATGGAGTGCAGGGGTGATGGAGTGCAGGGGGAGATGGAGTGCAGGGGTGATGGAGTGCAGGGGGAGATGGAGTGCAGGGGGAGATGGAGTGCAGGGGGAGATGGAGGGGCAGCGGGAGATGGAGGGCAGCGGGAGCTTGAGGTCAGGGGGAGCTTGAGGTCCGGGGGAGTTGGAATGCAGGGGGGAGATGGAAGGATCGGGGGAGGTGGAGGGCAGAGGGAGATTGAGGTCAGCAGGATGTTGAGGGCAGAGGGAGTTTGGTTAGTGAGAGATTGATGGCAGAAGGATGATGAGGGCCGAGGGAGTTTGTGCAGTGAGAAATTGAGGGCAGCAGGAGATTGAGGGCCACAGGAGATTGAGGGCCACATGAGATTGAGGGCAGAAGGAAATTGGTGTCAGAGGGAGATTGAGGGCAGCAGGAGATTGAGGGCAGAGGGAGATTGAGGGTAGCGGGGGATTGAGGGCAGATGGAGATTGAGGGCTGCGGGACATGGAGGGCAGCAGGAGAGGGAGGACAGAGGGAGATTGAGGACAGAGGGAGATTGAGGGTAGAGGGAGATTGAGGGCAGATGGAGGTTGAGGGCAGAGGGAGATTGAGGGCAGAGGGAGATTGAGGGCAGAGGGAGATTGAGGGCAGAGGGAGATTGAGAGGAGTGGGAGATTGAGGGCAGACGGGGATTGAGGGCAGAGGGTGATTGATAGGTTTGGGAGATTGAGGGCAGCAGAAGCTTGAAGGCAGGGGGAGCTTGAGGGTAGGGGAGATGTTGGGCATTGGGTAGATGGCCGGCAGCGGGAGTTGGAGAGCAGGGGGAGTTGGAGGGCAGGTGGAAATGGAGTGCAGGGGGTTATGGAGGGCAGGGGGGGAGCTGGAGGGCAGGGGAACATTGAAGGCAGAGGGAGATTGAGGGCAGCAGCAGAATGAGAGTAGAGGGAGACTGAGGGCAGCGGGAGATTGAGGTCAGCAGGAGAGTGAGGACAGAGGGACATTGAGAGGAGTGGGAGATTGAGGGCAAACAGGGATTGAGGGCAGAGGGCGATTGATAGGTTTGGGAAATTGAGGGCGGGGGAGATGGAGTGCAGGGGGAGGTGGAGGGCAGGGGGACATTGGGGCAGCAGGAGATTGAGGGCCACAGGAGATTGAGGGCTGAGGGAGATTGAGGGCTGAGGGAAATTGGACGCAGAGGGCGATTGAGGGCAGCAGGAGATTGAGGGCAGCAGGAGGTTGAGGGCAGAGGAAGATTGAGTGCAGAGGGAGATTGAGGGCAGTGGGGGATTGAGGGCAGATGGAGATTGAGGGCAGCGGGAGATTGAGGGCGGCGGGAGAAGGAGGTTAGCAGGAGAGAGAGGACAGAGGGAGATTGAGGGCAGCGGGAGATTGAGGGCGGAGGGAGATGGAGGTTAGCAGGAGAGAGAGGACAGACGGAGATTGAGGGCAGACGGAGATTGAGGGCAGAGGGAGATTGAGGGCAGAGGGAGATTGAGGGCAGAGGGAGATTGAGGGCAGAGTGAGATTGAGGGTAGAGAGAGATTGAGGGCAGCAGGAGAGAGAGGACAGACGGAGATTGAGGGCGGAGGGAGCTTGAGGGCAACAGGAGAGAGAGGACGGAGGGAGATTGAGGGCAGAGCGAGATTGAGGGCAGAGCGAGATTGAGGGCAGAGCGAGATTGAGGGCAGAGCGAGATTGAGGGCAGAGCGAGATTGAGGACAGAGGGAGATTGAGGAGAGAGGGAGATTGAGGGCAACAGGAGATGGAGAAGAGTGTGAGATTGAGGGCAGAGGGAGATTGAGGGCAGAGGGAGATTGAGGGCAGAGGGAGATTGAGGGCAGAGGGAGATTTCGGGCAGAGGGAGATTGAGAAGAGTGGGAGATTGAGGGCAGAGGAAGATTGAGAAAAGTGGGAGATTGAGCGCAGTGGGAGATTGAGGGCAGCGGGAGATGGAGGGCAGCGGGAGATGGAGGGCAGAGGGAGATTGAGGGCAGCGGGAGATTGAGGGCAGCGGGAGATTGAGGGCAGCGGGAGATTGAGGGCAGCGGGAGATTGAGGGCAGCGGGAGATTGAGGGCAGAGGGAGATTGAGGGCAGTGGGGGATTGAGGGCAGATGGAGAGTGAGGACAGAGGGACATTGAGAGGAGTGGGAGATTGAGGGCAAACAGGGATTGAGGGCAGAGGGCGATTGATAGGTTTGGGAAATTGAGGGCGGGGGAGATGGAGTGCAGGGGGAGATAGAGGGATGGGGGGGAGGTGGAGGGCAGGGGGACATTGGGGCAGCAGGAGATTGAGGGCCACAGGAGATTGAGGGCTGAGGGAGATTGAGGGCTGAGGGAAATTGGACGCAGAGGGCGATTGAGGGCAGCAGGAGATTGAGGGCAGCAGGAGGTTGAGAGCAGAGGAAGATTGAGTGCAGAGGGAGATTGAGGGCAGTGGGGGATTGAGGGCAGATGGAGATTGAGGGCAGCGGGAGATTGAGGGCGGCGGGAGAAGGAGGTTAGCAGGAGAGAGAGGACAGAGGGAGATTGAGAGCAGCAGGAGATTGAGGGCGGCGGGAGATGGAGGTTAGCAGGAGAGAGAGGACAGAGGGAGATTGAGGGCAGATGGAGATTGAGGACAGAGGGAGATTGAGGGCAGATGGAGATTGAGGGCAGCAGGAGAGAGAGGACAGACGGAGATTGAGGGCGGAGGGAGCTTGAGGGCAACAGGAGAGAGAGGACGGAGGGAGATTGAGGGCAGAGCGAGATTGAGGGCAGAGCGAGATTGAGGACAGAGGGAGATTGAGGAGAGAGGGAGATTGAGGGCAACAGGAGATGGAGAAGAGTGTGAGATTGAGGGCAGAGGGAGATTGAGGGCAGAGGGAGATTTCGGGCAGAGGGAGATTGAGAAAAGTGGGAGATTGAGCGCAGTGGGAGATTGAGGGCAGCGGGAGATGGAGGGCAGCGGGAGATTGAGGGCAGAGGGAGATTGAGGGCAGCGGGAGATTGAGGGCAGCGGGAGATTGAGGGCAGCGGGAGATTGAGGGCAGCGGGAGATTGAGGGCAGCGGGAGATTGAAGGCAGCGGGAGATTGAGGGCAGAGGGAGATTGAGGGCAGCGGGGGATTGAGGGCAGATGGAGATTGAGGGCAGTGGGAGAATGAGGTTAGCAGGAGAGAGAGGACAGACGGAGATTGAGGACAGACGGAGATTGAGGGCAAACGGAGATTGAGAGCAGAGGGAGATTGAGGGCAGAGGGAGATTGAGGGCAGCGGGAGATTGAAGGCAGAGCGTGATTTTGGGCAGCAGGAGCTTGAGGGCCGGGTTGATGAAGGGCAGGGGGAGATGGAGTGCAGGGGTGATGGAGTGCAGGGGGAGATGGAGTGCAGGGGTGATGGAGTGCAGGGGGAGATGGAGTGCAGGGGGAGATGGAGTGCAGGGGTGATGGAGTGCAGGGGGAGATGGAGTGCAGGGGGAGATGGAGTGCAGGGGGAGATGGAGGGGCAGCGGGAGATGGAGGGCAGCGGGAGCTTGAGGTCAGGGGGAGCTTGAGGTCCGGGGGAGTTGGAATGCAGGGGGGAGATGGAAGGATCGGGGGAGGTGGAGGGCAGAGGGAGATTGAGGTCAGCAGGATGTTGAGGGCAGAGGGAGTTTGGTTATTGACAGATTGATGGCAGAAGGATGATGAGGGCAGAGGGAGTTTGTGCAGTGAGAAATTGAGGGCAGCAGGAGATTGAGGGCCACAGGAGATTGAGGGCCACATGAGATTGAGGGCAGAAGGAAATTGGTGTCAGAGGGAGATTGAGGGCAGCAGGAGATTGAGGGCAGAGGGAGATTGAGGGTAGCGGGGGATTGAGGGCAGATGGAGATTGAGGGCTGCGGGACATGGAGGGCAGCAGGAGAGGGAGGACAGAGGGAGATTGAGGACAGAGGGAGATTGAGGGCAGAGGGAGATTGAGGGCAGATGGAGGTTGAGGGCAGAGGGAGATTGAGGGCAGAGGGAGATTGAGGGCAGAGGGACATTGAGAGGAGTGGGAGATTGAGGGCAGACGGGGATTGAGGGCAGAGGGTGATTGATAGGTTTGGGAGATTGAGGGCAGCAGAAGCTTGAAGGCAGGGGGAGCTTGAGGGTAGGGGAGATGTTGGGCAGGGGGTAGATGGCCGGCAGCGGGAGTTGGAGAGCAGGGGGAGTTGGAGGGCAGGTGGAAATGGAGTGCAGGGGGTTATGGAGGGCAGGGGGGGAGCTGGAGGGCAGGGGAACATTGAAGGCAGAGGGAGATTGAGGGCAGCAGCAGAATGAGAGTAGAGGGAGACTGAGGGCAGCGGGAGATTGAGGTCAGCAGGAGAGTGAGGACAGAGGGACATTGAGAGGAGTGGGAGATTGAGGGCAAACAGGGATTGAGGGCAGAGGGCGATTGATAGGTTTGGGAAATTGAGGGCGGGGGAGATGGAGTGCAGGGGGAGATAGAGGGATGGGGGGGAGGTGGAGGGCAGGGGGACATTGGGGCAGCAGGAGATTGTGGGCCACAGGAGATTGAGGGCTGAGGGAGATTGAGGGCTGAGGGAAATTGGACGCAGAGGGCGATTGAGGGCAGCAGGAGATTGAGGGCCACATGAGATTGAGGGCAGAAGGAAATTGGTGTCAGAGGGAGATTGAGGGCAGCAGGAGATTGAGGGCAGAGGGAGATTGAGGGTAGCGGGGGATTGAGGGCAGATGGAGATTGAGGGCTGCGGGACATGGAGGGCAGCAGGAGAGGGAGGACAGAGGGAGATTGAGGACAGAGGGAGATTGAGGGCAGAGGGAGATTGAGGGCAGATGGAGGTTGAGGGCAGAGGGAGATTGAGGGCAGAGGGAGATTGAGGGCAGAGGGACATTGAGAGGAGTGGGAGATTGAGGGCAGACGGGGATTGAGGGCAGAGGGTGATTGATAGGTTTGGGAGATTGAGGGCAGCAGAAGCTTGAAGGCAGGGGGAGCTTGAGGGTAGGGGAGATGTTGGGCAGGGGGTAGATGGCCGGCAGCGGGAGTTGGAGAGCAGGGGGAGTTGGAGGGCAGGTGGAAATGGAGTGCAGGGGGTTATGGAGGGCAGGGGGGGAGCTGGAGGGCAGGGGAACATTGAAGGCAGAGGGAGATTGAGGGCAGCAGCAGAATGAGAGTAGAGGGAGACTGAGGGCAGCGGGAGATTGAGGTCAGCAGGAGAGTGAGGACAGAGGGACATTGAGAGGAGTGGGAGATTGAGGGCAAACAGGGATTGAGGGCAGAGGGCGATTGATAGGTTTGGGAAATTGAGGGCGGGGGAGATGGAGTGCAGGGGGAGATAGAGGGATGGGGGGGAGGTGGAGGGCAGGGGGACATTGGGGCAGCAGGAGATTGTGGGCCACAGGAGATTGAGGGCTGAGGGAGATTGAGGGCTGAGGGAAATTGGACGCAGAGGGCGATTGAGGGCAGCAGGAGATTGAGGGCAGCAGGAGGTTGAGGGCAGAGGAAGATTGAGTGCAAAGGGAGATTGAGGGCAGTGGGGGATTGAGGGCAGATGGAGATTGAGGGCAGCGGGAGATTGAGGGCGGCGGGAGAAGGAGGTTAGCAGGAGAGAGAGGACAGAGGGAGATTGAGGGCAGCGGGAGATTGAGGGCGGCGGGAGATGGAGGTTAGCAGGTGAGAGAGGACAGAGGGAGATTGAGGGCAGACGGAGATTGAGGGCAGAGGGAGATTGAGGGCAGAGGGAGATTGAGGGCAGAGTGAGATTGAGGGTAGAGAGAGATTGAGGGCAGCAGGAGAGAGAGGACAGACAGAGATTGAGGGCGGAGGGAGCTTGAGGGCAACAGGAGAGAGAGGACGGAGGGAGATTGAGGGCAGAGCGAGATTGAGGGCAGAGCGAGATTGAGGGCAGAGCGAGATTGAGGACAGAGGGAGATTGAGGAGAGAGGGAGATTGAGGGCAACAGGAGATGGAGAAGAGTGTGAGATTGAGGGCAGAGGGAGATTGAGGGCAGAGGGAGATTTCGGGCAGAGGGAGATTGAGAAGAGTGGGAGATTGAGGGCAGAGGAAGATTGAGAAAAGTGGGAGATTGAGCGCAGTGGGAGATTGAGGGCAGCGGGAGATTGAGGGCAGCGGGAGATGGAGGGCAGAGGGAGATTGAGGGCAGCGGGAGATTGAGGGCAGCGGGAGATTGAGGGCAGCGGGAGATTGAGGGCAGCGGGAGATTGAGGGCAGCGGGAGATTGAAGGCAGCAGGAGATTGAGGGCAGAGGGAGATTGAGGGCAGTGGGGGATTGAGGGCAGATGGAGATTGAGGGCAGTGGGAGATTGAGGTTAGCAGGAGAGTGAGGACAGACGGAGATTGAGGTCAGACGGAGATTGAGGGCAAACGGAGATTGAGAGCAGAGGGAGATTGAGGGCAGAGGGAGATTGAGGGCAGCGGGAGATTGAAGGCAGAGCGTGATTTTGGGCAGCAGGAGCTTGAGGGCAGGGTTGATGGAGGGCAGGGGGAGATGGAGTGCAGGGGGAGATGGAGTGCAGGGGGAGATGGAGTGCAGGGGGAGATGGAGTGCAGGGGGAGATGGAGTGCAGGGGGAGATGGAGGGCAGGGGGAGATGGAGTGCAGGGGGAGATGGAGTGCAGGGGGAGATGGAGTGCAGGGGGAGATGGAGTGCAGGGGGAGATGGAGTGCAGGGGGAGATTGAGGGGCAGCGGGAGATGGAGGGCAGCGGGAGCTTGAGGTCAGGGGGAGCTTGAGGTCCGGGGGAGTTGGAATGCAGGGGGGAGATGGAAGGATCGGGGGAGGTGGAGGGCAGAGGGAGATTGAGGTCAGCAGGATGTTGAGGGCAGAGGGAGTTTGGTTAGTGAGAGATTGAGGGCAGAAGGATGATGAGGGCAGAGGGAGTTTGTGCAGTGAGAAATTGAGGGCAGCAGGAGATTGAGGGCCACAGGAGATTGAGGGCTGAGGGAGATTGAGGGCCACATGAGATTGAGGGCAGAAGGAAATTGGTGTCAGAGGGAGATTGAGGGCAGAGGGAGATTGAGGGTAGTGGGGGATTGAGGGCAGATGGAGATTGAGGGCTGCGGGACATGGAGGGCAGCAGGAGAGGGAGGACAGAGAGAGATTGAGGGCAGAGGGAGATTGAGTGCAGCAGGAGAGAGAGGACAGATGGAGATTGAGGGCAGAGGGAGCTTGAGGGCAGCAGGAGAGAGAGGACAGAGGGAGATTGAGGGCAGAGGGAGATTGAGGGCAGAGGGAGATTGAGGGCAGAGGGAGGTTGAGGGCAGAGGGAGATTGAGGGCAGAGGGAGATTTAGGGCAGAGGGAGTTAATAGGAATGAGAGATTGAGGGAAGCGGGGAGATGGAGGGCAGGTAGAAATGGAGGGCAGGGAGAAATGGAGGGCAGGGAGAAATGGAGGGCAGGGAGAAATGGAGGGCAGGGAGAAATGGAGGGCAGGGAGAAATGGAGGGCAGGGAGAAATGGAGGGCAGGTGGAAATGGAGGGCAGGGGGAAATGGAGGGCAGGGGGAAATGGAGGGCAGGGGGAAATGGAGGGCAGCAGGAGATTGAGGGCAGCAGGAGATTGAGGGCAGCAGGAGATTGAGGGCAGCAGGAGATCGAGGGGAGAGGGTCATTGAGGGCAGCAGGAGCTGGAGGGCAGCAGGGAGCTGGAGGGCAGCTGGAGATGGAGGGCAGGGGGAGATGGAGGGCAGGGGGAGATGGAGGGCAGGGGGAGATGGAGGGCAGGGGGAGATGGATGGCAGCGGGAGGAGGGTGTCAAGGGGGAGATGGATGGCAGGGAGAGATGGATGGCAGGAGGAGATTGAGAGGAGTGGGAGATGAAGGGTAGAGAGAGTTTGGACAGAGCGAGATTAAGGGTAGCAGGATGTTGAGGGCAGAGGGAGATTGAGGGCAGAGGGAGATTGAGGGCAGTGGGAGATTGAGGGCAGAGGGAGATTGAGGACAGCAGGAGATTGAGGACAGCAGGAGATTGAGGACAGCAGGAGATTGAGGACAGCAGGAGATTGAGGGCAGAGGGAGATTGAGGGCAGAGGGAGATTGAGGGCAGAGGGAGATTGAGGGCAGAGGGAGTTTGAGGGCAGAGGGAGATTGAGGGCAGCAGGAGATTGAAGGCAGAGCGTGATATTGGGCAGCGGGAGCTTTAGGGCAGGGTTGATGGAGGGCAGGGTTGATGGAGGGCAGGGAGAGATGGAGTGCAGGGGGAGATGGAGTGCAGGGGGAGATGGAGTGCAGGGGGAGATGGAGTGCAGGGGGAGATGGAGTGCAGGGGGAGATGGAGTGCAGGGGGAGATGGAGTGCAGTGGGAGATGGAGTGCAGGAGTAGATGGAGTGCAGGAGTAGATGGAGTGCAGGGGTAGATGGAGTGCAGGGGTAGATGGAGTGCAGGGGGAGATGGAGGGCAGGGGAAGATGGAGTGCAGCAGGAGATGGAGGGCAGCAAAAGATTGAGTGCAGGGCGAGATTGAGGGGAGCGGGATATTTAGGGCAGCGGGAGATTGATGGCAGTGGGAGATTGAGGGCAGAGGGAGATTGAGGGCAGAGGGAGATTGAGGGCAGAGGGAGATTGAGAGCAGAGGGAGAGTGGGGGCAGAGGGAGATTGAGGACAGAGGGAGATTGATTGGAATGGGAGATTGAGGGCAGCGGGAGATTGAGGGCAGCCGGAGCTTAAGGGCAGGGGGAGATGGAGGGCAGGGGGAGATGGAGGGCAGGGGGAGATGGAGGGCAGGGGGAGATGGATGGCAGGGGGAGATGGAGGGCAGGTGGAGATGGAGGGCAGGTGGAGATGGAGGGCAGGTGGAGATGGAGGGCAGGGGGAGATGGAGGGCAGGGGGAGATGGAGGGCAGGGGGAAGCTTGAGGGCAGGGGGAGCTTGAGGGCAGGGGGAGCTTGAGGGCAGGGGGTGCTTGAGGGCAGGGGGAGCTTGAGGGCAAGGGGAGCTTGAGGCCAGGCGGAGATGGAGGCCAGGGGGAGATGGAGGGCAGGGGGAGATGGAGGGCAGGGGGAGATGGAGGGCAGGGGGAGATGGATGGCAGGGGGAGAAGGATGGCAGGGGGAGAAGGATGGCAGGTGGAGATTGGGGGCCGAGGGAGATTTAGGGCAGAGGGAGATTGATAGGAATGGGAGATTGAGAGCATTGGGAGGTTGAGGGCAGAGGGAGATTGAGGGCAGAGGGAGATTGAGGGCAGAGGAAAATTTAGGGCAGAGGGAGATTGATAGGAATGGGTGATTGAGGGTAGCGGGGAGATGGAGGGCAGGCAGAAATGGAGGGCAGGCAGAAATGGAGGGCAGGCAGAAATGGAGGGCAGGCAGAAATGGAGGGCAGGGAGAAATGGAGGGCAGGGAGAAATGGAGGGCAGGGAGAAATGGAGGGCAGGGAGAAATGGAGGGCAGGGAGAAATGGAGGGCAGGGAGAAATGGAGGGCAGGGGGAAATGGAGGGCATGGGGAGATTGAGGGCAACAGGAGATCGAGGGGAGAGGGTCATTGAGGGCAGCAGGAGCTGGTGGGCAGCAGAAAATGGAGAGCTGCACGAAATTGAGGGCAGAGGGAGATTGAGGGCAGCAGGAAAATGAGGGTAGAGGGAGACTGAGGGCATCGGGAGATTGAGGGCAGCAGGAGAAAGAGGACAGAGTGAGAGTGAGAGGAGTGGGAGATTGAGGGCAGACGGGGATTGAGGGCAGAGGGCGATTGATAGGTTTGGGAGATTGAGGGCAGCGGGAGCTTGAGGTCAGGGGGAGCTTGAGGTCAGGGGGAGCTTGAGGTCCGGGGGAGTTGGAATGCAGGGGTGAGATGGAGGGATCGGGGGAGGTGGAGGGCAGAGGGAGATTGAGGGCAGCAGGATGTTGAGGGCAGAGGGAGTTTGGCTAGTGAGAGATTGAGGGCAGAAGGATGATGAGGGCAGAGGGAGTTTGTGCAGTGAGAAATTGAGGGCAGCAGGAGATTGAGGGCCACAGGAGATTGAGGGCTGAGGGAGATTGAGGGCCACATGAGAATGAGGGCAGAAGGAAATTGGTGTCAGAGGGAGATTGAGGGCAGAGGGAGATTGAGGGTAGCGGGACATGGAGGGCAGCAGGAGAGGGAGGACAGAGGGAGATTGAGGGCAGAGGGAGATTGAGGGCAGCAGGACAGAGAGGGCAGAGGGAGATTGAGGGCAGAGGGAGAGTGAGGGCAGAGGGAGATTGAGGGCAGAGGGAGATTGAGGGCAGAGGGAGATGGAGGGCAGTGGGAGATTGAGGGGCAGCGGGAGATGGAGGGCAGCGGGAGATTGATGGCAGTGGGAGGTTGATGGCAGAGGGAGATTGAGGGCAGAGGGAGAGTGGGGGCAGAGGGAGATTGAGGGCAGCGGAATCTTGAGGGCAGTGGGAGCTTGAGGGTAGGGGAGATGGTGGGCAGGGGGCAGATGGAGTGCAGGGGGCAGATGGAATGCAGGGGGATTTGGAGTGCAGGGGGATTTGGAGTGCAGGGGGATTTGGAGTGCAGGGGGATTTGGAGTGCAAGGGGATTTGGAGTGCAGGGGGATTTGGAGTGCAGGGGGATTTGGAGTGCAGGGGGATTTGGAGTGCAGGGGGATTTGGAGTGCAGGGGGATTTGGAGTGCAGGGGGATTTGGAGTGCAGGGGGATTTGGAGGGCAGGGGGATTTGGAGTGCAGGGGGATTTGGAGTGCAGGGGGATTTGGAGTGCAGGGGGATTTGGAGTGCAGGGGGATTTGGAGGGCAGGGGGATTTGGAGGGCAGGGGGATTTGGAGGGCAGGGGGATTTGGAGGGCAGGGGGATTTGGAGGGCAGGGGGATTTGGAGGGCAGGGGGAGATGGATGGCAGGGGGAGAAGGATGGCAGGGGGAGAAGGATGGCAGGTGGAGATTGGGGGCCGAGGGAGATTTAGGGCAGAGGGAGATTGATAGGAATGGGAGATTGAGAGCATTGGGAGGTTGAGGGCAGAGGGAGATTGAGGGCAGAGGGAGATTGAGGGCAGAGGAAAATTTAGGGCAGAGGGAGATTGATAGGAATGGGTGATTGAGGGCAGCGGGGAGATGGAGGGCAGGCAGAAATGGAGGGCAGGCAGAAATGGAGGGCAGGCAGAAATGGAGGGCAGGCAGAAATGGAGGGCAGGCAGAAATGGAGGGCAGGGAGAAATGGAGGGCAGGGAGAAATGGAGGGCAGGGAGAAATGGAGGGCAGGGGGAGATTGAGGGCAACAGGAGATCGAGGGGAGAGGGTCATTGAGGGCAGCAGGAGCTGGTGGGCAGCAGAAAATGGAGAGCTGCACGAAATTGAGGGCAGAGGGAGATTGAGGGCAGCAGGAAAATGAGGGTAGAGGGAGACTGAGGGCATCGGGAGATTGAGGGCAGCAGGAGAAAGAGGACAGAGTGAGAGTGAGAGGAGTGGGAGATTGAGGGCAGATGGGGATTGAGGGCAGAGGGCGATTGATAGGTTTGGGAGATTGAGGGCAGAGGGAGATTGAGGGCAGAGGGAGATTGAGGGCAGAGGGAGATTGAGGGCAGTGGGAGATTGAGAGCAGCGGGAGATTGAGGGCAGCAGGATGTTGAGGGCAGAGTGAAATTGAGGGCAGAGGGAGATTGAGGGCAGGGGGAGATTGAGGGCAGGGGGAGATTGAGGGCAGAGGGTGATTGAGGACAGCAGGAGATTGAGGACAGCAGGAGATTGAGGGCAGTGGGAGATTGAGGGCAGTGGGAGATTGAGGGCAGGGGGAGATGGAGTGCAGGGGGAGATTGAGGGGCAGCGGGAGATGGAGGGCAGCGGGAGATGGAGTGCAGCAAAAGATTGAGTGCAGGGCGAGATTGAGGGGAGCGGGATATTTAGGGCAACGGGAGATTGATGGCAGTGGGAGATTGAGGGCAGAGGGAGATTGAGGGCAGAGGGAGATTGAGGGCAGAGTGAGAGTGGGGGCAGAGGGAGATTGAGGACAGAGGGAGATTGATAAGAATGGGAGATTGAGGTCAGCGGGAAATTGAGGGCAGCTGGAGCTTGAGGGCAGGGGGAGATGGAGGGCAGGGGGAGATGGAGGGCAGGGGGAGATGGAGGGCAGGGGGAGATGGCGGTGAGGTGGAGATGGAGGGCAGGTGGTGATGGATGGCAGGGGGAGATGGAGGGCAGGGGGAGATTGAGGGCAGAGGGAGATTGATAGGAATGGGAAATTGAGGGCAGCGGGAGGTTGAGGGCAGAGGGAGATTGAGGGCAGAGGGAGATTGAGAGGAGTGGGAGATTGAGGGCAGATGGGGATTGAGGGCAGAGGGTGATTGATAGGTTTGGGAGATTGAGGGCAGCAGAAGCTTGAAGGCAGGGGGAGCTTGAGGGTAGGGGAGATGTTGGGCAGGGGGTAGATGGCCGGCAGCGGGAGTTGGAGAGCAGGGGGAGTTGGAGGGCAGGTGGAAATGGAGTGCAGGGGGTTATGGAGGGCAGGGGGGGAGCTGGAGGGCAGGGGAACATTGAAGGCAGAGGGAGATTGAGGGCAGCAGCAGAATGAGGGTAGAGGGAGACTGAGGGCAGCGGGAGATTGAGGTCAGCAGGAGAGTGAGGACAGAGGGACATTGAGAGGAGTGGGAGATTGAGGGCAAACAGGGATTGAGGGCAGAGGGCGATTGATAGGTTTGGGAAATTGAGGGCGGGGGAGATGGAATGCAGGGGGAGATAGAGGGATGGGGGGGAGGTGGAGGGCAGGGGGACATTGGGGCAGCAGGAGATTGAGGGCCACAGGAGATTGAGGGCTGAGGGAAATTGGACACAGAGGGCGATTGAGGGCAGCAGGAGATTGAGGGCAGCAGGAGGTTGAGAGCAGAGGAAGATTGAGTGCAGAGGGAGATTGAGGGCAGTGGGGGATTGAGGGCAGATGGAGATTGAGGGCAGCGGGAGATTGAGGGCGGCGGGAGAAGGAGGTTAGCAGGAGAGAGAGGACAGAGGGAGATTGAGGGCAGCAGGAGATTGAGGGCGGCGGGAGATGGAGGTTAGCAGGAGAGAGAGGACAGAGGGAGATTGAGGGCAGATGGAGATTGAGGGCAGAGGGAGATTGAGGGCAGAGTGAGATTGAGGGCAGAGAGAGATTGAGGGCAGCAGGAGAGAGAGGACAGACGGAGATTGAGGGCGGAGGGAGCTTGAGGGCAACAGGAGAGAGAGGACGGAGGGAGATTGAGGGCAGAGCGAGATTGAGGGCAGAGCGAGATTGAGGGCAGAGCGAGATTGAGGACAGAGGGAGATTGAGGAGAGATGGAGATTGAGGGCATCAGGAGATGGAGAAGAGTGTGAGATTGAGGGCAGAGGGAGATTGAGGGCAGAGGGAGATTTCGGGCAGAGGGAGATTGAGAAGAGTGGGAGATTGAGGGCAGAGGAAGATTGAGAAAAGTGGGAGATTGAGCGCAGTGGGAGATTGAGGGCAGCGGGAGATGGAGGGCAGAGGGAGATTGAGGGCAGAGGGAGATTGAGGGCAGCGGGAGATTGAGGGCAGCGGGAGATTGAGGGCAGCGGGAGATTGAGGGCAGCGGGAGATTGAGGGCAGCGGGAGATTGAAGGCAGCAGGAGATTGAGGGCAGAGGGAGATTGAGGGCAGCGGGGGATTGAGGGCAGATGGAGATTGAGGGCAGTGGGAGATTGAGGTTAGCAGGAGAGAGAGGACAGACGGAGATTGAGGACAGACGGAGATTGAGGGCAAACGGAGATTGAGAGCAGAGGGAGATTGAGGGCAGAGAGAGATTGAGGGCAGCGGGAGATTGAAGGCAGAGCGTGATTTTGGGCAGCAGGAGCTTGAGGGCAGGGTTGATGAAGGGCAGGGGGAGATGGAGTGCAGGGGTGATGGAGTGCAGGGGGAGATGGAGTGCAGGGGTGATGGAGTGCAGGGGGAGATGGAGTGCAGGGGGAGATGGAGTGCAGGGGGAGATGGAGGGGCAGCGGGAGATGGAGGGCAGCGGGAGCTTGAGGTCAGGGGGAGCTTGAGGTCCGGGGGAGTTGGAATGCAGGGGGGAGATGGAAGGATCGGGGGAGGTGGAGGGCAGAGGGAGATTGAGGTCAGCAGGATATTGAGGGCAGAGGGAGTTTGGTTAGTGAGAGATTGATGGCAGAAGGATGATGAGGGCCGAGGGAGTTTGTGCAGTGAGAAATTGAGGGCAGCAGGAGATTGAGGGCCACAGGAGATTGAGGGCCACATGAGATTGAGGGCAGAAGGAAATTGGTGTCAGAGGGAGATTGAGGGCAGCAGGAGATTGAGGGCAGAGGGAGATTGAGGGTAGCGGGGGATTGAGGGCAGATGGAGATTGAGGGCTGCGGGACATGGAGGGCAGCAGGAGAGGGAGGACAGAGGGAGATTGAGGACAGAGGGAGATTGAGGGTAGAGGGAGATTGAGGGCAGATGGAGGTTGAGGGCAGAGGGAGATTGAGGGCAGAGGGAGATTGAGGGCAGAGGGAGATTGAGGGCAGAGGGAGATTGAGAGGAGTGGGAGATTGAGGGCAGACGGGGATTGAGGGCAGAGGGTGATTGATAGGTTTGGGAGATTGAGGGCAGCAGAAGCTTGAAGGCAGGGGGAGCTTGAGGGTAGGGGAGATGTTGGGCAGGGGGTAGATGGCCGGCAGCGGGAGTTGGAGAGCAGGGGGAGTTGGAGGGCAGGTGGAAATGGAGTGCAGGGGGTTATGGAGGGCAGGGGGGGAGCTGGAGGGCAGGGGAACATTGAAGGCAGAGGGAGATTGAGGGCAGCAGCAGAATGAGAGTAGAGGGAGACTGAGGGCAGCGGGAGATTGAGGTCAGCAGGAGAGTGAGGACAGAGGGACATTGAGAGGAGTGGGAGATTGAGGGCAAACAGGGATTGAGGGCAGAGGGCGATTGATAGGTTTGGGAAATTGAGGGCGGGGGATATGGAGTGCAGGGGGAGGTGGAGGGCAGGGGGACATTGGGGCAGCAGGAGATTGAGGGCCACAGGAGATTGAGGGCTGAGGGAGATTGAGGGCTGAGGGAAATTGGACGCAGAGGGCGATTGAGGGCAGCAGGAGATTGAGGGCAGCAGGAGGTTGAGGGCAGAGGAAGATTGAGTGCAGAGGGAGATTGAGGGCAGTGGGGGATTGAGGGCAGATGGAGATTGAGGGCAGCGGGAGATTGAGGGCGGCGGGAGAAGGAGGTTAGCAGGAGAGAGAGGACAGAGGGAGATTGAGGGCAGCGGGAGATTGAGGGCGGAGGGAGATGGAGGTTAGCAGGAGAGAGAGGACAGACGGAGATTGAGGGCAGACGGAGATTGAGGGCAGAGGGAGATTGAGGGCAGAGGGAGATTGAGGGCAGAGGGAGATTGAGGGCAGAGTGAGATTGAGGGTAGAGAGAGATTGAGGGCAGCAGGAGAGAGAGGACAGACGGAGATTGAGGGCGGAGGGAGCTTGAGGGCAACAGGAGAGAGAGGACGGAGGGAGATTGAGGGCAGAGCGAGATTGAGGGCAGAGCGAGATTGAGGGCAGAGCGAGATTGAGGGCAGAGCGAGATTGAGGGCAGAGCGAGATTGAGGACAGAGGGAGATTGAGGAGAGAGGGAGATTGAGGGCAACAGGAGATGGAGAAGAGTGTGAGATTGAGGGCAGAGGGAGATTGAGGGCAGAGGGAGATTGAGGGCAGAGGGAGATTGAGGGCAGAGGGAGATTTCGGGCAGAGGGAGATTGAGAAGAGTGGGAGATTGAGGGCAGAGGAAGATTGAGAAAAGTGGGAGATTGAGCGCAGTGGGAGATTGAGGGCAGCGGGAGATGGAGGGCAGCGGGAGATGGAGGGCAGAGGGAGATTGAGGGCAGCGGGAGATTGAGGGCAGCGGGAGATTGAGGGCAGCGGGAGATTGAGGGCAGCGGGAGATTGAGGGCAGCGGGAGATTGAGGGCAGCGGGAGTTTGGTTATTGACAGATTGATGGCAGAAGGATGATGAGGGCAGAGGGAGTTTGTGCAGTGAGAAATTGAGGGCAGCAGGAGATTGAGGGCCACAGGAGATTGAGGGCCACATGAGATTGAGGGCAGAAGGAAATTGGTGTCAGAGGGAGATTGAGGGCAGCAGGAGATTGAGGGCAGAGGGAGATTGAGGGTAGCGGGGGATTGAGGGCAGATGGAGATTGAGGGCTGCGGGACATGGAGGGCAGCAGGAGAGGGAGGACAGAGGGAGATTGAGGACAGAGGGAGATTGAGGGCAGAGGGAGATTGAGGGCAGATGGAGGTTGAGGGCAGAGGGAGATTGAGGGCAGAGGGAGATTGAGGGCAGAGGGACATTGAGAGGAGTGGGAGATTGAGGGCAGACGGGGATTGAGGGCAGAGGGTGATTGATAGGTTTGGGAGATTGAGGGCAGCAGAAGCTTGAAGGCAGGGGGAGCTTGAGGGTAGGGGAGATGTTGGGCAGGGGGTAGATGGCCGGCAGCGGGAGTTGGAGAGCAGGGGGAGTTGGAGGGCAGGTGGAAATGGAGTGCAGGGGGTTATGGAGGGCAGGGGGGGAGCTGGAGGGCAGGGGAACATTGAAGGCAGAGGGAGATTGAGGGCAGCAGCAGAATGAGAGTAGAGGGAGACTGAGGGCAGCGGGAGATTGAGGTCAGCAGGAGAGTGAGGACAGAGGGACATTGAGAGGAGTGGGAGATTGAGGGCAAACAGGGATTGAGGGCAGAGGGCGATTGATAGGTTTGGGAAATTGAGGGCGGGGGAGATGGAGTGCAGGGGGAGATAGAGGGATGGGGGGGAGGTGGAGGGCAGGGGGACATTGGGGCAGCAGGAGATTGAGGGCCACAGGAGATTGAGGGCTGAGGGAGATTGAGGGCTGAGGGAAATTGGACGCAGAGGGCGATTGAGGGCAGCAGGAGATTGAGGGCAGCAGGAGGTTGAGGGCAGAGGAAGATTGAGTGCAAAGGGAGATTGAGGGCAGTGGGGGATTGAGGGCAGATGGAGATTGAGGGCAGCGGGAGATTGAGGGCGGCGGGAGAAGGAGGTTAGCAGGAGAGAGAGGACAGAGGGAGATTGAGGGCAGCGGGAGATTGAGGGCGGCGGGAGATGGAGGTTAGCAGGTGAGAGAGGACAGAGGGAGATTGAGGGCAGACGGAGATTGAGGGCAGAGGGAGATTGAGGGCAGAGGGAGATTGAGGGCAGAGTGAGATTGAGGGTAGAGAGAGATTGAGGGCAGCAGGAGAGAGAGGACAGACGGAGATTGAGGGCGGAGGGAGCTTGAGGGCAACAGGAGAGAGAGGACGGAGGGAGATTGAGGGCAGAGCGAGATTGAGGGCAGAGCGAGATTGAGGGCAGAGCGAGATTGAGGACAGAGGGAGATTGAGGAGAGAGGGAGATTGAGGGCAACAGGAGATGGAGAAGAGTGTGAGATTGAGGGCAGAGGGAGATTGAGGGCAGAGGGAGATTTCGGGCAGAGGGAGATTGAGAAGAGTGGGAGATTGAGGGCAGAGGAAGATTGAGAAAAGTGGGAGATTGAGCGCAGTGGGAGATTGAGGGCAGCGGGAGATGGAGGGCAGAGGGAGATGGAGGGCAGAGGGAGATTGAGGGCAGCGGGAGATTGAGGGCAGCGGGAGATTGAGGGCAGCGGGAGATTGAGGGCAGCGGGAGATTGAGGGCAGCGGGAGATTGAAGGCAGCAGGAGATTGAGGGCAGAGGGAGATTGAGGGCAGTGGGGGATTGAGGGCAGATGGAGATTGAGGGCAGTGGGAGAATGAGGTTAGCAGGAGAGAGAGGACAGACGGAGATTGAGGACAGACGGAGATTGAGGGCAAACGGAGATTGAGAGCAGAGGGAGATTGAGGGCAGAGGGAGATTGAGGGCAGCGGGAGATTGAAGGCAGAGCGTGATTTTGGGCAGCAGGAGCTTGAGGGCAGGGTTGATGGAGGGCAGGGGGAGATGGAGTGCAGGGGGAGATGGAGTGCAGGGGGAGATGGAGTGCAGGGGGAGATGGAGTGCAGGGGGAGATGGAGTGCAGGGGGAGATGGAGTGCAGGGGGAGATTGAGGGGCAGCGGGAGATGGAGGGCAGCGGGAGCTTGAGGTCAGGGGGAGCTTGAGGTCCGGGGGAGTTGGAATGCAGGGGGGAGATGGAAGGATCGGGGGAGGTGGAGGGCAGAGGGAGATTGAGGTCAGCAGGATGTTGAGGGCAGAGGGAGTTTGGTTAGTGAGAGATTGAGGGCAGAAGGATGATGAGGGCAGAGGGAGTTTGTGCAGTGAGAAATTGAGGGCAGCAGGAGATTGAGGGCCACAGGAGATTGAGGGCTGAGGGAGATTGAGGGCCACATGAGATTGAGGGCAGAAGGAAATTGGTGTCAGAGGGAGATTGAGGGCAGAGGGAGATTAAGGGTAGTGGGGGATTGAGGGCAGATGGAGATTGAGGGCTGCGGGACATGGAGGGCAGCAGGAGAGGGAGGACAGAGGGAGATTGAGGGCAGAGGGAGATTGAGTGCAGCAGGAGAGAGAGGACAGATGGAGATTGAGGGCAGAGGGAGCTTGAGGGCAGCAGGAGAGAGAGGACAGAGGGAGATTGAGGGCAGAGGGAGATTGAGGGCAGAGGGAGATTGAGGGCAGAGGGAGGTTGAGGGCAGAGGGAGATTGAGGGCAGAGGGAGATTTAGGGCAGAGGGAGTTAATAGGAATGAGAGATTGAGGGAAGCGGGGAGATGGAGGGCAGGGAGAAATGGAGGGCAGGGAGAAATGGAGGGCAGGGAGAAATGGAGGGCAGGGAGAAATGGAGGGCAGGGAGAAATGGAGGGCAGGTGGAAATGGAGGGCAGGGGGAAATGGAGGGCAGGGGGAAATGGAGGGCAGGGGGAAATGGAGGGCAGGGGGAAATGGAGGGCAGCAGGAGATTGAGGGCAGCAGGAGATTGAGGGCAGCAGGAGATTGAGGGCAGCAGGAGATCGAGGGGAGAGGGTCATTGAGGGCAGCAGGAGCTGGAGGGCAGCAGGGAGCTGGAGGGCAGCTGGAGATGGAGGGCAGGGGGAGATGGAGGGCAGGGGGAGATGGAGGGCAGGGGGAGATGGAGGGCAGGGGGAGATGGATGGCAGCGGGAGGAGGGTGTCAAGGGGGAGATGGATGGCAGGGAGAGATGGATGGCAGGAGGAGATTGAGAGGAGTGGGAGATGAAGGGTAGAGAGAGTTTGGACAGAGCGAGATTAAGGGTAGCAGGATGTTGAGGGCAGAGGGAGATTGAGGGCAGAGGGAGATTGAGGGCAGTGGGAGATTGAGGGCAGAGGGAGATTGAGGACAGCAGGAGATTGAGGACAGCAGGAGATTGAGGACAGCAGGAGATTGAGGACAGCAGGAGATTGAGGGCAGAGGGAGATTGAGGGCAGAGGGAGATTGAGGGCAGAGGGAGATTGAGGGCAGAGGGAGATTGAGGGCAGAGGGAGTTTGAGGGCAGAGGGAGATTGAGGGCAGCAGGAGATTGAAGGCAGAGCGTGATATTGGGCAGCGGGAGCTTTAGGGCAGGGTTGATGGAGGGCAGGGTTGATGGAGGGCAGGGAGAGATGGAGTGCAGGGGGAGATGGAGTGCAGGGGGAGATGGAGTGCAGGGGGAGATGGAGTGCAGGGGGAGATGGAGTGCAGGGGGAGATGGAGTGCAGGGGGAGATGGAGTGCAGTGGGAGATGGAGTGCAGGAGTAGATGGAGTGCAGGAGTAGATGGAGTGCAGGGGTAGATGGAGTGCAGGGGGAGATGGAGGGCAGGGGAAGATGGAGTGCAGCAGGAGATGGAGGGCAGCAAAAGATTGAGTGCAGGGCGAGATTGAGGGGAGCGGGATATTTAGGGCAGCGGGAGATTGATGGCAGTGGGAGATTGAGGGCAGAGGGAGATTGAGGGCAGAGGGAGATTGAGGGCAGAGGGAGATTGAGAGCAGAGGGAGAGTGGGGGCAGAGGGAGATTGAGGACAGAGGGAGATTGATTGGAATGGGAGATTGAGGGCAGCGGGAGATTGAGGGCAGCCGGAGCTTAAGGGCAGGGGGAGATGGAGGGCAGGGGGAGATGGAGGGCAGGGGGAGATGGAGGGCAGGGGGAGATGGATGGCAGGGGGAGATGGAGGGCAGGTGGAGATGGAGGGCAGGTGGAGATGGAGGGCAGGGGGAGATGGAGGGCAGGGGGAAGCTTGAGGGCAGGGGGAGCTTGAGGGCAGGGGGAGCTTGAGGGCAGGGGGTGCTTGAGGGCAGGGGGAGCTTGAGGGCAAGGGGAGCTTGAGGCCAGGCGGAGATGGAGGCCAGGGGGAGATGGAGGGCAGGGGGAGATGGAGGGCAGGGGGAGATGGAGGGCAGGGGGAGATGGATGGCAGGGGGAGAAGGATGGCAGGGGGAGAAGGATGGCAGGTGGAGATTGGGGGCCGAGGGAGATTTAGGGCAGAGGGAGATTGATAGGAATGGGAGATTGAGAGCATTGGGAGGTTGAGGGCAGAGGGAGATTGAGGGCAGAGGGAGATTGAGGGCAGAGGGAGATTGAGGGCAGAGGAAAATTTAGGGCAGAGGGAGATTGATAGGAATGGGTGATTGAGGGCAGCGGGGAGATGGAGGGCAGGCAGAAATGGAGGGCAGGCAGAAATGGAGGGCAGGCAGAAATGGAGGGCAGGCAGAAATGGAGGGCAGGGAGAAATGGAGGGCAGGGAGAAATGGAGGGCAGGGAGAAATGGAGGGCAGGGAGAAATGGAGGGCAGGGAGAAATGGAGGGCAGGGGGAAATGGAGGGCATGGGGAGATTGAGGGCAACAGGAGATCGAGGGGAGAGGGTCATTGAGGGCAGCAGGAGCTGGTGGGCAGCAGAAAATGGAGAGCTGCACGAAATTGAGGGCAGAGGGAGATTGAGGGCAGCAGGAAAATGAGGGTAGAGGGAGACTGAGGGCATCGGGAGATTGAGGGCAGCAGGAGAAAGAGGACAGAGTGAGAGTGAGAGGAGTGGGAGATTGAGGGCAGACGGGGATTGAGGGCAGAGGGCGATTGATAGGTTTGGGAGATTGAGGGCAGCGGGAGCTTGAGGTCAGGGGGAGCTTGAGGTCAGGGGGAGCTTGAGGTCCGGGGGAGTTGGAATGCAGGGGTGAGATGGAGGGATCGGGGGAGGTGGAGGGCAGAGGGAGATTGAGGGCAGCAGGATGTTGAGGGCAGAGGGAGTTTGGCTAGTGAGAGATTGAGGGCAGAAGGATGATGAGGGCAGAGGGAGTTTGTGCAGTGAGAAATTGAGGGCAGCAGGAGATTGAGGGCCACAGGAGATTGAGGGCTGAGGGAGATTGAGGGCCACATGAGATTGAGGGCAGAAGGAAATTGGTGTCAGAGGGAGATTGAGGGCAGAGGGAGATTGAGGGTAGCGGGACATGGAGGGCAGCAGGAGAGGGAGGACAGAGGGAGATTGAGGGCAGAGGGAGATTGAGGGCAGCAGGAGAGAGAGGGCAGAGGGAGATTGAGGGCAGAGGGAGAGTGAGGGCAGAGGGAGATTGAGGGCAGAGGGAGATTGAGGGCAGAGGGAGATGGAGGGCAGTGGGAGATTGAGGGGCAGCGGGAGATGGAGGGCAGCGGGAGATTGATGGCAGTGGGAGGTTGATGGCAGAGGGAGATTGAGGGCAGAGGGAGAGTGGGGGCAGAGGGAGATTGAGGGCAGCGGAATCTTGAGGGCAGTGGGAGCTTGAGGGTAGGGGAGATGGTGGGCAGGGGGCAGATGGAGTGCAGGGGGCAGATGGAATGCAGGGGGATTTGGAGTGCAGGGGGATTTGGAGTGCAAGGGGATTTGGAGTGCAGGGGGATTTGGAGTGCAGGGGGATTTGGAGTGCAGGGGGATTTGGAGTGCAGGGGGATTTGGAGTGCAAGGGGATTTGGAGTGCAGGGGGATTTGGAGTGCAGGGGGATTTGGAGTGCAGGGGGATTTGGAGTGCAGGGGGATTTGGAGTGCAGGGGGATTTGGAGTGCAGGGGGATTTGGAGTGCAGGGGGATTTGGAGTGCAGGGGGATTTGGAGTGCAGGGGGATTTGGAGTGCAGGGGGATTTGGAGGGCAGGGGGATTTGGAGTGCAGGGGGATTTGGAGGGCAGGGGGATTTGGAGGGCAGGGGGATTTGGAGGGCAGGGGGATTTGGAGGGCAGGGGGATTTGGAGGGCAGGGGGAGATGGATGGCAGGGGGAGAAGGATGGCAGGGGGAGAAGGATGGCAGGTGGAGATTGGGGGCCGAGGGAGATTTAGGGCAGAGGGAGATTGATAGGAATGGGAGATTGAGAGCATTGGGAGGTTGAGGGCAGAGGGAGATTGAGGGCAGAGGGAGATTGAGGGCAGAGGAAAATTTAGGGCAGAGGGAGATTGATAGGAATGGGTGATTGAGGGCAGCGGGGAGATGGAGGGCAGGCAGAAATGGAGGGCAGGCAGAAATGGAGGGCAGGCAGAAATGGAGGGCAGGCAGAAATGGAGGGCAGGCAGAAATGGAGGGCAGGTAGAAATGGAGGGCAGGTAGAAATGGAGGGCAGGTAGAAATGGAGGGCAGGGAGAAATGGAGGGCAGGGAGAAATGGAGGGCAGGGAGAAATGGAGGGCAGGGAGAAATGGAGGGCAGGGAGAAATGGAGGGCAGGGGGAAATGGAGGGCATGGGGAGATTGAGGGCAACAGGAGATCGAGGGGAGAGGGTCATTGAGGGCAGCAGGAGCTGGTGGGCAGCAGAAAATGGAGAGCTGCACGAAATTGAGGGCAGAGGGAGATTGAGGGCAGCAGGAAAATGAGGGTAGAGGGAGACTGAGGGCATCGGGAGATTGAGGGCAGCAGGAGAAAGAGGACAGAGTGAGAGTGAGAGGAGTGGGAGATTGAGGGCAGACGGGGATTGAGGGCAGAGGGAGATTGATAGGTTTGGGAGATTGAGGGCAGCGGGAGCTTGAGGTCAGGGGGAGCTTGAGGTCAGGGGGAGCTTGAGGTCCGGGGGAGTTGGAATGCAGGGGTGAGATGGAGGGATCGGGGGAGGTGGAGGGCAGAGGGAGATTGAGGGCAGCAGGATGTTGAGGGCAGAGGGAGTTTGGCTAGTGAGAGATTGAGGGCAGAAGGATGATGAGGGCAGAGGGAGTTTGTGCAGTGAGAAATTGAGGGCAGCAGGAGATTGAGGGCCACAGGAGATTGAGGGCTGAGGGAGATTGAGGGCCACATGAGATTGAGGGCAGAAGGAAATTGGTGTCAGAGGGAGATTGAGGGCAGAGGGAGATTGAGGTTAGCGGGACATGGAGGGCAGCAGGAGAGGGAGGACAGAGGGAGATTGAGGGCAGAGGGAGATTGAGGGCAGCAGGAGAGAGAGGGCAGAGGGAGATTGAGGGCAGAGGGAGAGTGAGGGCAGAGGGAGATTGAGGGCAGAGGGAGATTGAGGGCAGAGGGAGATGGAGGGCAGTGGGAGATTGAGGGGCAGCGGGAGATGGAGGGCAGCGGGAGATTGATGGCAGTGGGAGGTTGATGGCAGAGGGAGATTGAGGGCAGAGGGAGAGTGGGGGCAGAGGGAGATTGAGGGCAGCGGAATCTTGAGGGCAGTGGGAGCTTGAGGGTAGGGGAGATGGTGGGCAGGGGGCAGATGGAGTGCAGGGGGCAGATGGAATGCAGGGGGATTTGGAGTGCAGGGGGATTTGGAGTGCAGGGGGATTTGGAGTGCAAGGGGATTTGGAGTGCAGGGGGATTTGGAGTGCAGGGGGATTTGGAGTGCAGGGGGATTTGGAGTGCAGGGGGATTTGGAGTGCAGGGGGATTTGGAGTGCAGGGGGATTTGGAGTGCAGGGGGATTTGGAGGGCAGGGGGATTTGGAGTGCAGGGGGATTTGGAGGGCAGGGGGATTTGGAGGGCAGGGGGATTTGGAGGGCAGGGGGATTTGGAGGGCAGGGGGATTTGGAGGGCAGGGGGACATGGAGGACAGAGGGAGATTGAGGGCAGAGGGAGTTTGAGGGCAGCAGGAGAGAGAGGACAGAGGGAGATTGAGGACAGAGGGAGATTGAGGACAGAGGGAGATTGAGGACAGAGGGAGATTGAGGGCAGAGGGAGATTGAGGGCAGAGGGAGATTGAGGGCAGAGGGAGATTGAGGGCAGAGGGAGATTGAGGGCAGAGGGAGATTGAGGGCAGAGGGAGATTTAGGGCAGAGGGAGATTTAGGGCAGAGGGAGATTGAGAGGAGTGGGAGATTGAGGGCAACAGGAGATGGAGAAGAGTGTGAGATTGAGGACAGAGGGAGATTGAGGGCAGAGGGAGATTGAGGGCAGAGGGTGACTGAGGGCAGAGGGAGATTGAGGGCAGAGGGAGATTGAGGGCAGAGGGAGATTGAGGGCAGAAGGAGATTGAGGGCAGAGGGAGATTTAGGGCAGAGCGAGATTGAGGAGAGTGGGAGATTGAGGGCAGAGGAAGATTGAGAAAAGTGGGTAATTGAGGACAGCGGGAGATGCAGGGCAGGGGGAGATTGAGGGCAGAGGGAGATTGAGGGCAGAGGGAGATTGAGAGGAGTGGGAGAGTGAGGGCAACAGGAGATGGAGAAGAGTGTGAGATTGAGGGCAGAGGGAGATTAAGGGCAGAAGGAGATTGAGGGCAGAGGGAGATTTGGGGCAGAGCGAGATTGAGAAGAGTGGGAGATTGAGGGCAGAGGAAGATTGAGAAAAGTGGGAGATTGAGGGCAGCGGGAGATGCAGGGCAGGGGGAGATTGAGGGCAGAGGGAGATTGAGCGCAGGGGGAGATTGAGGGCAGAGGGTGATTGAGGGCAGAGGGAGATTGAGGGCAGAGGGAGATTGATGGCAGCGGGAGATTGATGGCAGCGGGAGATTGAGGGCAGAGGGAGATTGAGGGCAGAGGGAGATTGAGGGCAGCGAGAGATGGAGGGCAGCGGGAGATGGAGGGCAGAGGGAGATTGAGGGCAGCGAGAGATGGAGGGCAGCGGGAGATTGAGGGCAGCCGGAGCTTGAGGGCAGGGGGAGATGGAGGGCAGGGGGAAATGGAGGGCAGTGGGAGATGGAGGGCAGGGGGAGATGGAGGGCACGCGTAGATGGAGGGCTGGGGGGAGCTTGAGGGCAGGTGGTGCTTGAGGGCAGGGGGAGCTTGAGGGCAGGGGGAGATGGAGGGCAGGGGGAGATGGAGGGCAGGGGGAATTGGAGGGCAGGGGGAGATGCAGGGATGGGGGGGAGGTGGAGGACAGGGGGACATTGAGAGCAGCGGGAGATTGAGGGCAGCTGGAGAGAGAGGACAGAGTGAGATTGAGAGGAGTGGGAGATTGAGGGCAGACGGGGATTGAGGGCAGAGGGCAATTGATAGGTTTGGGAGATTGAGGGCAGAGGGAGATTGAGGGCAGGGGGATTTGGAGTGCAGGGGGATTTGGAGTGCAGGGGGAGATGGAGTGCAGGGGGAGATGGAGTGCAGGGGGAGATGGAGTGCAGGGGGAGATGGAGTGCAGGGGGAGATGGAGTGCAGGGTGGTGATGGAGGGCAAGGGGGGTGATGGAGGGCAGGGGGAGTTGGAGGGCGGGGGAAATGGAGGGCAGGGTGAAATGGAGGGCAGGCGGAGATGGAGGGCAGAGGGAGTTGGAGGGCAGCAGGAGATCGAGGGGAGAGGGTCATTGAGGGCAGCAGGAGCTGGTGGGCAGCAGAAAATGGAGAGCTGCACGAAATTGAGGGCAGAGGGAGATTGAGGGCAGCAGGAAAATGAGGGTAGAGGGAGACTGAGGGCATCGGGAGATTGAGGGCAGCAGGAGAAAGAGGACAGAGTGAGAGTGAGAGGAGTAAGAGATTGAGGGCAGATGGGGATTGAGGGCAGAGGGCGATTGATAGGTTTGGGAGATTGAGGGCAGCGGGAGCTTGAGGTCAGGGGGAGCTTGAGGTCAGGGGGAGCTTGAGGTCCGGGGGAGTTGGAATGCAGGGGTGAGATGGAGGGATCGGGGGAGGTGGAGGGCAGAGGGAGATTGAGGGCAGCAGGATGTTGAGGGCAGAGGGAGTTTGGTTAGTGAGAGATTGAGGGCAGAAGGATGATGAGGGCAGAGGGAGTTTGTGCAGTGAGAAATTGAGGGCAGCAGGAGATTGAGGGCCACAGGAGATTGAGGGCTGAGGGAGATTGAGGGCCACATGAGATTGAGGGCAGAAGGAAATTGGTGTCAGAGGGAGATTGAGGGCAGAGGGAGATTGAGGGTAGCGGGACATGGCGGGCAGCAGGAGAGGGAGGACAGAGGGAGATTGAGGGCAGAGGGAGATTGAGGGCAGCAGGAGAGTGAGGACAGAGGGAGATTGAGGGCAGAGGGAGATTGAGGGCAGAGGGAGATTGAGGGCAGAGGGAGATGGAGGGCAGTGGGAGATTGAGGGGCAGCGGGAGATGGAGGGCAGCGGGAGATTGATGGCAGTGGGAGGTTGATGGCAGAGGGAGATTGAGGGCAGAGGGAGAGTGGGGGCAGAGGGAGATTGAGGGCAGCGGAATCTTGAGGGCAGTGGGAGCTTGAGGGTAGGGGAGATGGTGGGCAGGGGGCAGATGGAGTGCAGGGGGCAGATGGAGTGCAGGGGGCACATGGAATGCTGGGGGATTTGGAGTGCAGGGGGATTTGGAGTGCAGGGGGATTTGGAGTGCAGGGGGATTTGGAGTGCAGGGGGATTTGGAGGGCAGGGGGATTTGGAGGGCAGGGGGATTTGGAGGGCAGGGGGATTTGGAGGGCAGGGGGATTTGGAGGGCAGCGGGACATGGAGGACAGAGGGAGATTGAGGGCAGAGGGAGTTTGAGGGCAGCAGGAGAGAGAGGACAGAGGGAGATTGAGGGCAGAGGGAGATTGAGGGCAGAGGGAGATTGAGGGCAGAGGGAGATTGAGGGCAGAGGGAGATTGACGGCAACAGGAGATGGAGAAGAGTGTGAGATTGAGGACAGAGGGAGATTGAGGGCAGAGGGAGATTGAGGGCAGAGGGAGATTGAGGGCAGAGGGAGATTGAGGGCAGAGGGAGATTGAGGGCAGAGGGAGATTGAGGGCAGAAGGAGATTGAGGGCAGAGGGAGATTTAGGGCAGAGCGAGATTGAGGAGAGTGGGAGATTGAGGGCAGAGGAAGATTGAGAAAAGTGGGTAATTGAGGACAGCGGGAGATGCAGGGCAGGGGGAGATTGAGGGCAGAGGGAGATTGAGGGCAGAGGGAGATTGAGAGGAGTGGGAGAGTGAGGGCAACAGGAGATGGAGAAGAGTGTGAGATTGAGGGCAGAGGGAGATTAAGGGCAGAGGGAGATTTGGGGCAGAGCGAGATTCAGAAGAGTGGGAGATTGAGGGCAGAGGAAGATTGAGAAAAGTGGGAGATGGAGGGCAGCGGGAGATGCAGGGCAGGGGGAGATTGAGGGCAGAGGGAGATTGAGCGCAGGGGGAGATTGAGGGCAGAGGGTGATTGAGGGCAGAGGGAGATTGAGGGCAGAGGGAGATTGATGGCAGAGGGAGATTGAGGGCAGAGGGAGATTGAGGGCAGAGGGAGATTGAGGGCAGAGGGAGATTTAGGGCAGAGCGAGATTGAGGAGAGTGGGAGATTGAGGGCAGAGGAAGATTGAGAAAAGTGGGTAATTGAGGACAGCGGGAGATGCAGGGCAGGGGGAGATTGAGGCCAGAGGGAGATTGAGGGCAGAGGGAGATTGAGAGGAGTGGGAGAGTGAGGATAACAGGAGATGGAGAAGAGTGTGAGATTGAGGGCAGAGGGAGATTAAGGGCAGAAGGAGATTGAGGGCAGAGGGAGATTTGGGGCAGAGCGAGATTGAGAAGAGTGGGAGATTGAGGGCAGCGGGAGATGCAGGGCAGGGGGAGATTGAGGGCAGAGGGAGATTGAGCGCAGGGGGAGATTGAGGGCAGAGGGTGATTGAGGGCAGAGGGAGATTGAGGGCAGAGGGAGATTGATGGCAGAGGGAGATTGATGGCAGCGGGAGATTGAGGGCAGAGGGAGATTGAGGGCAGAGGGAGATTGAGGGCAGAGGGAGATTGAGGGCAGAAGGAGATTGAGGGCAGAGGGAGATTTAGGGCAGAGCGAGATTGAGGAGAGTGGGAGATTGAGGGCAGAGGAAGATTGAGAAAAGTGGGTAATTGAGGACAGCGGGAGATGCAGGGCAGGGGGAGATTGAGGGCAGAGGGAGATTGAGGGCAGAGGGAGATTGAGAGGAGTGGGAGAGTGAGGGCAACAGGAGATGGAGAAGAGTGTGAGATTGAGGGCAGAGGGAGATTAAGGGCAGAAGGAGATTGAGGGCAGAGGGAGATTTGGGGCAGAGCGAGATTGAGAAGAGTGGGAGATTGAGGGCAGAGGAAGATTGAGAAAAGTGGGAGATTGAGGGCAGCGGGAGATGCAGGGCAGGGGGAGATTGAGGGCAGAGGGAGATTGAGCGCAGGGGGAGATTGAGGGCAGAGGGTGATTGAGGGCAGAGGGAGATTGAGGGCAGAGGGAGATTGATGGCAGCGGGAGATTGATGGCAGCGGGAGATTGATGGCAGCGGGAGATTGAGGGCAGAGGGAGATTGAGGGCAGCGAGAGATGGAGGGCAGCGGGAGATGGAGGGCAGAGGGAGATTGAGGGCAGCGAGAGATGGAGGGCAGCGGGAGATTGAGGGCAGCCGGAGCTTGAGGGCAGGGGGAGATGGAGGGCAGGGGGAAATGGAGGGCAGTGGGAGATGGAGGGCAGGGGGAGATGGAGGGCACGCGTAGATGGAGGGCTGGGGGGAGCTTGAGGGCAGGTGGTGCTTGAGGGCAGGGGGAGCTTGAGGGCAGGGGGAGATGGAGGGCAGGGGGAGATGGAGGGCAGGGGGAATTGGAGGGCAGGGGGAGATGCAGGGATGGGGTGGAGGTGGAGGACAGGGGGACATTGAGAGCAGCGGGAGATTGAGGGCAGCTGGAGAGAGAGGACAGAGTGAGATTGAGAGGAGTGGGAGATTGAGGGCAGACGGGGATTGAGGGCAGAGGGCAATTGATAGGTTTGGGAGATTGAGGGCAGAGGGAGATTGAGGGCAGGGGGATTTGGAGTGCAGGGGGATTTGGAGTGCAGGGGGATTTGGAGTGCAGGGGGATTTGGAGTGCAGGGGGAGATGGAGTGCAGGGGGAGATGGAGTGCAGGGGGAGATGGAGTGCAGGGGGAGATGGAGTGCAGGGGGAGATGGAGGGCAGGGTGGTGATGGAGGGCAAGGGGGGTGATGGAGGGCAGGGGGAGTTGGAGGGCGGGGGAAATGGAGGGCAGGGTGAAATGGAGGGCAGGCGGAGATGGAGGGCAGAGGGAGTTGGAGGGCAGCAGGAGATCGAGGGGAGAGGGTCATTGAGGGCAGCAGGAGCTGGTGGGCAGCAGAAAATGGAGAGCTGCACGAAATTGAGGGCAGAGGGAGATTGAGGGCAGCAGGAAAATGAGGGTAGAGGGAGACTGAGGGCATCGGGAGATTGAGGGCAGCAGGAGAAAGAGGACAGAGTGAGAGTGAGAGGAGTAAGAGATTGAGGGCAGATGGGGATTGAGGGCAGAGGGCGATTGATAGGTTTGGGAGATTGAGGGCAGCGGGAGCTTGAGGTCAGGGGGAGCTTGAGGTCAGGGGGAGCTTGAGGTCCGGGGGAGTTGGAATGCAGGGGTGAGATGGAGGGATCGGGGGAGGTGGAGGGCAGAGGGAGATTGAGGGCAGCAGGATGTTGAGGGCAGAGGGAGTTTGGTTAGTGAGAGATTGAGGGCAGAAGGATGATGAGGGCAGAGGGAGTTTGTGCAGTGAGAAATTGAGGGCAGCAGGAGATTGAGGGCCACAGGAGATTGAGGGCTGAGGGAGATTGAGGGCCACATGAGATTGAGGGCAGAAGGAAATTGGTGTCAGAGGGAGATTGAGGGCAGAGGGAGATTGAGGGTAGCGGGACATGGCGGGCAGCAGGAGAGGGAGGACAGAGGGAGATTGAGGGCAGAGGGAGATTGAGGGCAGCAGGAGAGTGAGGACAGAGGGAGATTGAGGGCAGAGGGAGATTGAGGGCAGAGGGAGATGGAGGGCAGTGGGAGATTGAGGGGCAGCGGGAGATGGAGGGCAGCGGGAGATTGATGGCAGTGGGAGGTTGATGGCAGAGGGAGATTGAGGGCAGAGGGAGAGTGGGGGCAGAGGGAGATTGAGGGCAGCGGAATCTTGAGGGCAGTGGGAGCTTGAGGGTAGGGGAGATGGTGGGCAGGGGGCAGATGGAGTGCAGGGGGCAGATGGAGTGCAGGGGGCACATGGAATGCTGGGGGATTTGGAGTGCAGGGGGATTTGGAGTGCAGGGGGATTTGGAGTGCAGGGGGATTTGGAGGGCAGGGGGATTTGGAGGGCAGGGGGATTTGGAGGGCAGGGGGATTTGGAGGGCAGGGGGATTTGGAGGGCAGGGGGATTTGGAGGGCAGGGGGATTTGGAGGGCAGCGGGACATGGAGGACAGAGGGAGATTGAGGGCAGAGGGAGTTTGAGGGCAGCAGGAGAGAGAGGACAGAGGGAGATTGAGGACAGAGGGAGATTGAGGACAGAGGGAGATTGAGGACAGAGGGAGATTGAGGGCAGAGGGAGATTGAGGGCAGAGGGAGATTGAGGGCAGAGGGAGATTGAGGGCAGAGGGAGATTTAGGGCAGAGGGAGATTTAGGGCAGAGGGAGATTGAGGGCAGAGGGAGATTGAGGGCAACAGGAGATGGAGAAGAGTGTGAGATTGAGGACAGAGGGAGATTGAGGGCAGAGGGAGATTGAGGGCAGAGGGAGATTGAGGGCAGAGGGAGATTGAGGGCAGAGGGAGATTGAGGGCAGAAGGAGATTGAGGGCAGAGGGAGATTTAGGGCAGAGCGAGATTGAGGAGAGTGGGAGATTGAGGGCAGAGGAAGATTGAGAAAAGTGGGTAATTGAGGACAGCGGGAGATGCAGGGCAGGGGGAGATTGAGGGCAGAGGGAGATTGAGGGCAGAGGGAGATTGAGAGGAGTGGGAGAGTGAGGGCAACAGGAGATGGAGAAGAGTGTGAGATTGAGGGCAGAGGGAGATTAAGGGCAGAGGGAGATTTGGGGCAGAGCGAGATTCAGAAGAGTGGGAGATTGAGGGCAGAGGAAGATTGAGAAAAGTGGGAGATTGAGGGCAGCGGGAGATGCAGGGCAGGGGGAGATTGAGGGCAGAGGGAGATTGAGCGCAGGGGGAGATTGAGGGCAGAGGGTGATTGAGGGCAGAGGGAGATTGAGGGCAGAGGGAGATTGATGGCAGAGGGAGATTGATGGCAGAGGGAGATTGATGGCAGAGGGAGATTGAGGGCAGAGGGAGATTGAGGGCAGAGGGAGATTTAGGGCAGAGCGAGATTGAGGAGAGTGGGAGATTGAGGCCAGAGGAAGATTGAGAAAAGTGGGTAATTGAGGACAGCGGGAGATGCAGGGCAGGGGGAGATTGAGGGCAGAGGGAGATTGAGGGCAGAGGGAGATTGAGAGGAGTGGGAGAGTGAGGATAACAGGAGATGGAGAAGAGTGTGAGATTGAGGGCAGAGGGAGATTAAGGGCAGAAGGAGATTGAGGGCAGAGGGAGATTTGGGGCAGAGCGAGATTGAGAAGAGTGGGAGATTGAGGGCAGCGGGAGATGCAGGGCAGGGGGAGATTGAGGGCAGAGGGAGATTGAGCGCAGGGGGAGATTGAGGGCAGAGGGTGATTGAGGGCAGAGGGAGATTGAGGGCAGAGGGAGATTGATGGCAGAGGGAGATTGATGGCAGCGGGAGATTGAGGGCAGAGGGAGATTGAGGGCAGCGAGAGATTGAGGGCAGAGGGAGATTGAGGGCAGCGAGAGATTGAGGGCAGCGGGAGATTGAGGGCAGCGGGAGATTGAGGGCATCGGGAGATTGAGGGCAGCGAGAGATGGAGGGCAGCGGGAGATGGAGGGCAGAGGGAGATTGAGGGCAGCGAGAGATGGAGGGCAGCGGGAGATTGAGGGAAGCCGGAGCTTGAGGGCATGGGGAGATGGAGGGCAGGGGGAGATGGAGGGCAGGGGGAATTGGAGGGCAGGGGGAGATGCAGGGATGGGGTGGAGGTGGAGGACAGGGGGACATTGAGAGCAGCGGGAGATTGAGGGCAGCTGGAGAGAGAGGACAGAGTGAGATTGAGAGGAGTGGGAGATTGAGGGCAGACGGGGATTGAGGGCAGAGGGCAATTGATAGGTTTGGGAGATTGAGGGCAGAGGGAGATTGAGGGCAGGGGGATTTGGAGTGCAGGGGGATTTGGAGTGCAGGGGGATTTGGAGTGCAGGGGGATTTGGAGTGCAGGGGGAGATGGAGTGCAGGGGGAGATGGAGTGCAGGGGGAGATGGAGTGCAGGGGGAGATGGAGTGCAGGGGGAGATGGAGGGCAGGGTGGTGATGGAGGGCAAGGGGGGTGATGGAGGGCAGGGGGAGTTGGAGGGCGGGGGAAATGGAGGGCAGGGTGAAATGGAGGGCAGGCGGAGATGGAGGGCAGAGGGAGTTGGAGGGCAGCAGGAGATCGAGGGGAGAGGGTCATTGAGGGCAGCAGGAGCTGGTGGGCAGCAGAAAATGGAGAGCTGCACGAAATTGAGGGCAGAGGGAGATTGAGGGCAGCAGGAAAATGAGGGTAGAGGGAGACTGAGGGCATCGGGAGATTGAGGGCAGCAGGAGAAAGAGGACAGAGTGAGAGTGAGAGGAGTAAGAGATTGAGGGCAGATGGGGATTGAGGGCAGAGGGCGATTGATAGGTTTGGGAGATTGAGGGCAGCGGGAGCTTGAGGTCAGGGGGAGCTTGAGGTCAGGGGGAGCTTGAGGTCCGGGGGAGTTGGAATGCAGGGGTGAGATGGAGGGATCGGGGGAGGTGGAGGGCAGAGGGAGATTGAGGGCAGCAGGATGTTGAGGGCAGAGGGAGTTTGGTTAGTGAGAGATTGAGGGCAGAAGGATGATGAGGGCAGAGGGAGTTTGTGCAGTGAGAAATTGAGGGCAGCAGGAGATTGAGGGCCACAGGAGATTGAGGGCTGAGGGAGATTGAGGGCCACATGAGATTGAGGGCAGAAGGAAATTGGTGTCAGAGGGAGATTGAGGGCAGAGGGAGATTGAGGGTAGCGGGACATGGCGGGCAGCAGGAGAGGGAGGACAGAGGGAGATTGAGGGCAGAGGGAGATTGAGGGCAGCAGGAGAGTGAGGACAGAGGGAGATTGAGGGCAGAGGGAGATTGAGGGCAGAGGGAGATGGAGGGCAGTGGGAGATTGAGGGGCAGCGGGAGATGGAGGGCAGCGGGAGATTGATGGCAGTGGGAGGTTGATGGCAGAGGGAGATTGAGGGCAGAGGGAGAGTGGGGGCAGAGGGAGATTGAGGGCAGCGGAATCTTGAGGGCAGTGGGAGCTTGAGGGTAGGGGAGATGGTGGGCAGGGGGCAGATGGAGTGCAGGGGGCAGATGGAGTGCAGGGGGCACATGGAATGCTGGGGGATTTGGAGTGCAGGGGGATTTGGAGTGCAGGGGGATTTGGAGTGCAGGGGGATTTGGAGTGCAGGGGGATTTGGAGTGCAGGGGGATTTGGAGGGCAGGGGGATTTGGAGGGCAGGGGGATTTGGAGGGCAGGGGGATTTGGAGGGCAGCGGGACATGGAGGACAGAGGGAGATTGAGGGCAGAGGGAGTTTGAGGGCAGCAGGAGAGAGAGGACAGAGGGAGATTGAGGACAGAGGGAGATTGAGGACAGAGGGAGATTGAGGACAGAGGGAGATTGAGGGCAGAGGGAGATTGAGGGCAGAGGGAGATTGAGGGCAGAGGGAGATTGAGGGCAGAGGGAGATTTAGGGCAGAGGGAGATTTAGGGCAGAGGGAGATTTAGGGCAGAGGGA
This sequence comes from Carcharodon carcharias, assembly GCF_017639515.1. Classification (NCBI taxonomy): domain Eukaryota; kingdom Metazoa; phylum Chordata; class Chondrichthyes; order Lamniformes; family Lamnidae; genus Carcharodon; species Carcharodon carcharias. Next base: position 266,153,420 of record NC_054467.1, read on the forward strand.
GATTGAGGGCAACAGGAGATGGAGAAGAGTGTGAGATTGAGGACAGAGGGAGATTGAGGGCAGAGGGAGATTGAGGGCAGAGGGAGATTGAGGGCAGAGGGAGATTGAGGGCAGAAGGAGATTGAGGGCAGAGGGAGATTTAGGGCAGAGCGAGATTGAGGAGAGTGGGAGATTGAGGGCAGAGGAAGATTGAGAAAAGTGGGTAATTGAGGACAGCGGGAGATGCAGGGCAGGGGGAGATTGAGGGCAGAGGGAGATTGAGGGCAGAGGGAGATTGAGAGGAGTGGGAGAGTGAGGGCAACAGGAGATGGAGAAGAGTGTGAGATTGAGGGCAGAGGGAGATTAAGGGCAGAGGGAGATTTGGGGCAGAGCGAGATTCAGAAGAGTGGGAGATTGAGGGCAGAGGAAGATTGAGAAAAGTGGGAGATTGAGGGCAGCGGGAGATGCAGGGCAGGGGGAGATTGAGGGCAGAGGGAGATTGAGCGCAGGGGGAGATTGAGGGCAGAGGGTGATTGAGGGCAGAGGGAGATTGAGGGCAGAGGGAGATTGATGGCAGAGGGAGATTGATGGCAGAGGGAGATTGATGGCAGAGGGAGATTGAGGGCAGAGGGAGATTGAGGGCAGAGGGAGATTTAGGGCAGAGCGAGATTGAGGAGAGTGGGAGATTGAGGCCAGAGGAAGATTGAGAAAAGTGGGTAATTGAGGACAGCGGGAGATGCAGGGCAGGGGGAGATTGAGGGCAGAGGGAGATTGAGGGCAGAGGGAGATTGAGAGGAGTGGGAGAGTGAGGATAACAGGAGATGGAGAAGAGTGTGAGATTGAGGGCAGAGGGAGATTAAGGGCAGAAGGAGATTGAGGGCAGAGGGAGATTTGGGGCAGAGCGAGATTGAGAAGAGTGGGAGATTGAGGGCAGCGGGAGATGCAGGGCAGGGGGAGATTGAGGGCAGAGGGAGATTGAGCGCAGGGGGAGATTGAGGGCAGAGGGTGATTGAGGGCAGAGGGAGATTGAGGGCAGAGGGAGATTGATGGCAGAGGGAGATTGATGGCAGCGGGAGATTGAGGGCAGAGGGAGATTGAGGGCAGCGAGAGATTGAGGGCAGAGGGAGATTGAGGGCAGCGAGAGATTGAGGGCAGCGGGAGATTGAGGGCAGCGGGAGATTGAGGGCATCGGGAGATTGAGGGCAGCGAGAGATGGAGGGCAGCGGGAGATGGAGGGCAGAGGGAGATTGAGGGCAGCGAGAGATGGAGGGCAGCGGGAGATTGAGGGAAGCCGGAGCTTGAGGGCATGGGGAGATGGAGGGCAGGGGGAAATGGAGGGCAGTGGGAGATGGAGGGCAGGGGGAGATGGAGGGCAGGGGGAGATGGAGGGCACGCGTAGATGGAGGGCAGGGGGGAGCTTGAGGGCAGGTGGTGCTTGAGGGCAGGGGGAGATGGAGGGCAGGGGGAGATGGAGGGCAGGGGGAAATGGAGGGCAGGGGGAGATGCAGGGATGGGGGGGAGGTGGAGGACAGGGGGACATTGAGAGCAGCGGGAGATTGAGGGCAGCTGGAGAGAGAGGACAGAGTGAGATTGAGAGGAGTGGGAGATTGAGGGCAGACGGGGATTGAGGGCAGAGGGCAATTGATAGGTTTGGGAGATTGAGGGCAGAGGGAGATTGAGGGCAGGGGGAGATGGAGGGCAGGGGGAGATGGAGGGCAGCGTGAGATTGAGGGGCAGCGTGAGATTGAGGGGCAGCAGGAGATGGAGTGCAGCGGGAGATTGAGGGGCAGCGGGAGATGGAGGGCAGCGGGAGATTGATGGCAGTGGGAGGTTGATGGCAGAGGGAGATTGAGGGCAGAGGGAGAGTGGGGGCAGAGGGAGATTGAGGGCAGCGGAATCTTGAGGGCAGTGGGAGCTTGAGGGTAGGGGAGATGGTGGGCAGGGGGCAGATGGAGTGCAGGGGGATTTGGAGTGCAGGGGGATTTGGAGTGCAGGGGGATTTGGAGTGCAGGGGGATTTGGAGTGCAGGGGGAGATGGAGGGCAGGGTGGTGATGGAGGGCAAGGGGGGTGATGGAGGGCAGGGGGAGTTGGAGGGCGGGGGAAATGGAGGGCAGGGTGAAATGGAGGGCAGGCGGAGATGGAGGGCAGAGGGAGTTGGAGGGCAGCAGGAGATTGAGGGGAGAGGGTCATTGAGGGCAGCAGGAGCTGGTGGGCAGCAGAAAATGGAGAGCTGCACGAAATTGAGGGCAGAGGGAGATTGAGGGCAGCAGGAAAATGAGGGTAGAGGGAGACTGAGGGCATCGGGAGATTGAGGGCAGCAGGAGAAAGAGGACAGAGTGAGAGTGAGAGGAGTGGGAGATTGAGGGCAGATGGGGATTGAGGGCAGAGGGCGATTGATAGGTTTGGGAGATTGAGGGCAGCGGGAGCTTGAGGTCAGGGGGAGCTTGAGGTCAGGGGGAGCTTGAGATCCGGGGGAGTTGGAATGCAGGGGTGAGATGGAGGGATCGGGGGAGGTGGAGGGCAGAGGGAGATTGAGGGCAGAAGGATGATGAGGGCAGAGGGAGTTTGTGCAGTGAGAAATTGAGGGCAGCAGGAGATTGAGGGCCACAGGAGATTGAGGGCTGAGGGAGATTGAGGGCCACATGAGATTGAGGGCAGAAGGAAATTGGTGTCAGAGGGAGATTGAGGGCAGAGGGAGATTGAGGGCAGCAGGAGAGAGAGGACAGAGGGAGATTGAGGGCAGAGGGAGATTGAGGGCAGAGGGAGATTGAGGGCAGAGGGAGATTTAGGGCAGAGGGAGATTGAGAGGAGTGGGAGATTGAGGGCAACAGGAGATGGAGAAGAGTGTGAGATTGAGGGCAGAGGGAGATTAAGGGCAGAAGGAGATTGAGGGCAGAGGGAGATTTGGGGCAGAGCGAGATTGAGAAGAGTGGGAGATTGAGGGCAGAGGAAGATTGAGAAAAGTGGGAGCTTGAGGGCAGCGGGAGATGCAGGGCAGGGGGAGATTGAGGGCAGAGGGAGATTGAGCGCAGGGGGAGATTGAGGGCAGAGGGTGATTGAGGGCAGAGGGAGATTGAGGGCAGAGGGAGATTGATGGCAGAGGGAGATTGATGGCAGCGGGAGATTGAGGGCAGAGGGAGATTGAGGGCAGAGGGAGATTGAGAGCAGTGAGAGATTGAGGGCAGAGGGAGATTGAGGGCAGCAGGAGAGAGAGGACAGAGGGAGATTGAGGGCAGAGGGAGATTGAGGGCAGAGGGAGATTGAGGGCAGAGGGAGATTGAGGGCAGAGGGAGATTGAGGGCAGAGGGAGATTGAGGGCAGAGGGAGATTGAGAGGAGTGGGAGATTGAGGGCAACAGGAGATGGAGAAGAGTGTGAGATTGAGTACAGAGGGAGATTGAGGGCAGAAGGAGATTGAGGGCAGAGGGAGATTGAGGGCAGAAGGAGATTGAGGGCAGAGGGAGATTGAGGGCAGAGGGAGATTTAGGGCAGAGCGAGATTGAGGAGAGTGGGAGATTGAGGGCAGAGGAAGATTGAGAAAAGTGGGAGATTGAAGACAGCGGGAGATGCAGGGCAGGGGGAGATTGAGGGCAGAGGGAGATTGAGGGCAGAGGGCGATTGAGAGGAGTGGGAGATTGAGGGCAACAGGAGATGGAGAAGAGTGTGAGATTGAGGGCAGAGGGAGATTAAGGGCAGAAGGAGATTGAGGGCAGTGGGAGATTTGGGGCAGAGGGAGATTGAGGGCAGAGGGAGATTGAGGGCAGCGAGAGATTGAGGGCAGCGAGAGATTGAGGGCAGCGGGAGATTGAGGGCAGAGGGTGATTGAGGGCAGCGGGAGATTGAGGGCAGAGGGAGATTGATGGCAGAAGGAGATTGAGCGCAGGGGGAGATTGAGGGCAGAGGGTGATTGAGGGCAGAGGGAGATTGAGGGCAGAGGGAGATTGATGGCAGAGGGAGATTGATGGCAGAGGGAGATTGATGGCAGCGGGAGATTGAGGGCAGAGGGAGATTGAGGGCAGAGGGAGATTGAGGGCAGAGGGAGATTGAGAGCAGCGAGAGATTGAGGGCAGAGGGAGATTGAGGGCAGCGGGAGATTGAGGGCAGCGGGAGATTGAGGGCAGCGGGAGTTTGAGGGCAGCGGGAGATTGAGGGCAGCGGGAGATTGAGGGCAACGGGAGATGGAGGGCAGCGAGAGATGGAGGGCAGCGAGAGATGGAGGGCAGCGGGAGATGGAGGGCAGCGGGAGATGGAGGGCAGCGGGAGATGGAGGGCAGCGGGAGATGGAGGGCAGCGGGAGATGGAGGGCAGAGGGAGATGGAGGGCAGAGGGAGATTGATAGGAATGGGAGATTGAGGGCAGGGGGAGATGGATGGCAGCGGGAGATGGAGGGCAGGGGGAAATGGAGGGCAGAGGGAGATGGAGGGCAGCGGGAGATGTAGGGCACGCGCAAATGGAGGGCAGGGGGGAGCTTGAGGGCAGGGGTTGCTTGAGGGCAGGGGGAGCTTGAGGGCAGGGGGAGATGGAGGGCAGGGGGAAATGGAGGGCAGGGGGAGATGCAGGGATGGGGGGGAGGTGGAGGACAAGGGGACATTGAGAGCAGCGGGAGATTGAGGGCAGCTGGAGAGAGAGGACAGAGGGAGATTGAGAGGAGTGGGAGAATGAGGGCAGATGGGGATTGAGGGCAGAGGGCAATTGATAGGTTTGGGAGATTGAGGACAGAGGGAGACTGAGGGCAGAGGGACATTGAGGGCAGATAGAGATTGAGGGCAGGGGGAGCTTGAGGGCAGGGGGAGCTTGAGGTCGGGGGAGATGGAGTGCAGGGGGAGATGGACGGATCGGGGGAGATTGAGGGCAGCGGGAGCTTGAGGTCAGGGGGAGCTTGAGGTCCGGGGGAGTTGGAATGCAGGGGTGAGATGGAGGGATCGGGGGAGGTGGAGGGCAGAGGGAGATTGAGGGCAGCAGGATGTTGAGGGCAGAGGGAGTTTGGTTAGTGAGAGATTGAGGGCAGAAGGATGATGAGGGCAGAGGGAGTTTGTGCAGTGAGAAATTGAGGGCAGCAGGAGATTGAGGGCCACAGGAGATTGAGGGCTGAGGGAGATTGAGGGCCACATGAGATTGAGGGCAGAAGGAAATTGGTGTCAGAGGGAGATTGAGGGCAGAGGGAGATTGAGGGCAGCAGGAGAGAGAGGACAGAGGGAGATTGAGGGCAGTGGGAGATTGAGGGCAGTGGGAGATTGAGGGCAGAGGGAGATGGAGGGCAGCGGGAGATTGATGGCAGTGGGAGGTTGATGGCAGAGGGAGATTGAGGGCAGAGGGAGAGTGGGGGCAGAGGGAGATTGAGGGCAGCGGAATCTTGAGGGCAGTGGGAGCTTGAGGGTAGGGGAGATGGTGGGCAGAGGGAGATTGAGAGGAGTGGGAGATTGAGGGCAACAGGAGATGGAGAAGAGTGTGAGATTGAGTACAGAGGGAGATTGAGGGCAGAAGGAGATTGAGGGCAGAGGGAGATTGAGGGCAGAAGGAGATTGAGGGCAGAAGGAGATTGAGGGCAGAGGGAGATTGAGGGCAGAGGGAGATTTAGGGCAGAGCGAGATTGAGGAGAGTGGGAGATTGAGGGCAGAGGAAGATTGAGAAAAGTGGGAGATTGAAGACAGCGGGAGATGCAGGGCAGGGGGAGATTGAGGGCAGAGGGAGATTGAGGGCAGAGGGCGATTGAGAGGAGTGGGAGATTGAGGGCAACAGGAGATGGAGAAGAGTGTGAGATTGAGGGCAGAGGGAGATTAAGGGCAGAAGGAGATTGAGGGCAGAGGGAGATTTGGGGCAGAGGGAGATTGAGGGCAGAGGGAGATTGAGGGCAGCGAGAGATTGAGGGCAGCGAGAGATTGAGGGCAGCGGGAGATTGAGGGCAGAGGGTGATTGAGGGCAGCGGGAGATTGAGGGCAGAGGGAGATTGATGGCAGAAGGAGATTGAGCGCAGGGGGAGATTGAGGGCAGAGGGTGATTGAGGGCAGAGGGAGATTGAGGGCAGAGGGAGATTGAGGGCAGAGGGAGATTGATGGCAGAGGGAGATTGATGGCAGAGGGAGATTGATGGCAGCGGGAGATTGAGGGCAGAGGGAGATTGAGGGCAGAGGGAGATTGAGGGCAGAGGGAGATTGAGGGCAGAGGGAGATTGAGAGCAGCGAGAGATTGAGGGCAGAGGGAGATTGAGGGCAGCGGGAGATTGAGGGCAGCGGGAGTTTGAGGGCAGCGGGAGATTGAGGGCAGCGGGAGATTGAGGGCAACGAGAGATGGAGGGCAGCGAGAGATGGAGGGCAGCGAGAGATGGAGGGCAGCGGGAGATGGAGGGCAGCGGGAGATGGAGGGCAGCGGGAGATGGAGGGCAGCGGGAGATGGAGGGCAGCGGGAGATGGAGGGCAGAGGGAGATGGAGGGCAGAGGGAGATTGATAGGAATGGGAGATTGAGGGCAGGGGGAGATGGATGGCAGCGGGAGATGGAGGGCAGGGGGAAATGGAGGGCAGAGGGAGATGGAGGGCAGCGGGAGATGTAGGGCACGCGCAAATGGAGGGCAGGGGGGAGCTTGAGGGCAGGGGTTGCTTGAGGGCAGGGGGAGCTTGAGGGCAGGGGGAGATGGAGGGCAGGGGGAAATGGAGGGCAGGGGGAGATGCAGGGATGGGGGGGAGGTGGAGGACAAGGGGACATTGAGAGCAGCGGGAGATTGAGGGCAGCTGGAGAGAGAGGACAGAGGGAGATTGAGAGGAGTGGGAGAATGAGGGCAGATGGGGATTGAGGGCAGAGGGCAATTGATAGGTTTGGGAGATTGAGGACAGAGGGAGACTGAGGGCAGAGGGACATTGAGGGCAGATAGAGATTGAGGGCAGGGGGAGCTTGAGGGCAGGGGGAGCTTGAGGTCGGGGGAGATGGAGTGCAGGGGGAGATGGACGGATCGGGGGAGATTGAGGGCAGCGGGAGCTTGAGGTCAGGGGGAGCTTGAGGTCCGGGGGAGTTGGAATGCAGGGGTGAGATGGAGGGATCGGGGGAGGTGGAGGGCAGAGGGAGATTGAGGGCAGCAGGATGTTGAGGGCAGAGGGAGTTTGGTTAGTGAGAGATTGAGGGCAGAAGGATGATGAGGGCAGAGGGAGTTTGTGCAGTGAGAAATTGAGGGCAGCAGGAGATTGAGGGCCACAGGAGATTGAGGGCTGAGGGAGATTGAGGGCCACATGAGATTGAGGGCAGAAGGAAATTGGTGTCAGAGGGAGATTGAGGGCAGAGGGAGATTGAGGGCAGCAGGAGAGAGAGGACAGAGGGAGATTGAGGGCAGTGGGAGATTGAGGGCAGTGGGAGATTGAGGGCAGAGGGAGATTGAGGGCAGAGGGAGATGGAGGGCAGCGGGAGATTGATGGCAGTGGGAGGTTGATGGCAGAGGGAGATTGAGGGCAGAGGGAGAGTGGGGGCAGAGGGAGATTGAGGGCAGCGGAATCTTGAGGGCAGTGGGAGCTTGAGGGTAGGGGAGATGGTGGGCAGGGGGCAGATGGAGTGCAGGGGGATTTGGAGTGCAGGGGGATTTGGAGTGCAGGGGGATTTGGAGTGCAGGGGGATTTGGAGTGCAGGGGGATTTGGAGTGCAGGGGGATTTGGAGTGCAGGGGGATTTGGAGTGCAGGGGGAGATGGAGTGCAGGGGGAGATGGAGTGCAGGGGGAGATGGAGGGCAGGGTGGTGATGGAGGGCAAGGGGGGTGATGGAGGGCAGGGGGAGTTGGAGGGCGGGGGAAATGGAGGGCAGGGTGAAATGGAGGGCAGGCGGAGATGGAGGGCAGAGGGAGTTGGAGGGCAGCAGGAGATCGAGGGGAGAGGGTCATTGAGGGCAGCAGGAGCTGGTGGGCAGCAGAAAATGGTGGGCAGCAGAAAATGGAGAGCTGCACGAAATTGAGGGCAGAGGGAGATTGAGGGCAGCAGGAAAATGAGGGTAGAGGGAGACTGAGGGCATCGGGAGATTGAGGGCAGCAGGAGAAAGAGGACAGAGTGAGAGTGAGAGGAGTGGGAGATTGAGGGCAGATGGGGATTGAGGGCAGAGGGAGATTGAGGGCAGAGGGAGATTGATGGCAGCGGGAGATTGAGGGCAGAGGGAGATTGAGGGCAGAGGGAGATTGAGGGCAGAGGGAGATTGAGAGCAGCGAGAGATTGAGTGCAGAGGGAGATTGAGTGCAGAGGGAGATTGAGGGCAGCGGGAGATTGAGGGCAGCGGGAGTTTGAGGGCAGCGGGAGATTGAGGGCAGCGGGAGATTGAGGGCAACGGGAGATTGAGGGCAGCGAGAGATGGAGGGCAGCGGGAGATGGAGGGCAGAGGGAGATTGAGGGCAGAGGGTGATTGAGGAGAGAGGGAGATTGAGGGCAGAGGGAGATTGAGGGCAGAGGGAGATTGATGGCAGAGGGAGATTGAGGGCAGAGGGAGATTGAGGGCAGAGGGAGATTGAGGGCAGCGAGAGATTGAGGGCAGAGGGAGATTGAGGGCAGCGAGAGATTGAGGGCAGCGGGAGATTGAGGGCAGCGGGAGATTGAGGGCAGCGGGAGATTGAGGGCAACGGGAGATTGAGGGCAGCGAGAGATGGAGGGCAGCGGGAGATGGAGGGCAGAGGGAGATTGAGGGCAGCGAGAGATGGAGGGCAGCGGGAGATTGAGGGCAGCCGGAGCTTGAGGGCAGGGGGAGATGGAGGGCAGGGGGAAATGGAGGGCAGTGGGAGATGGAGGGCAGGGGGAGATGGAGGGCACGCGTAGATGGAGGGCAGGGGGGAGCTTGAGGGCAGGTGGTGCTTGAGGGCAGGGGGAGCTTGAGGGCAGGGGGAGATGGAGGGCAGGGGGAGATGGAGGGCAGGGGGAAATGGAGGGCAGGGGGAGATGCAGGGATGGGGGGGAGGTGGAGGACAGGGGGACATTGAGAGCAGCGGGAGATTGAGGGCAGCTGGAGAGAGAGGACAGAGTGAGATTGAGAGGAGTGGGAGATTGAGGGCAGACGGGGATTGAGGGCAGAGGGCAATTGATAGGTTTGGGAGATTGAGGGCAGAGGGAGATTGAGGGCAGGGCGAGATGGAGGGCAGGGGGAGATGGAGGGCAGCGTGAGATTGAGGGGCAGCGTGAGATTGAGGGGCAGCAGGAGATGGAGTGCAGCGGGAGATTGAGGGGCAGCGGGAGATGGAGGGCAGTGGGAGATTGAGGGGCAGCGGGAGATGGAGGGCAGCGGGAGATTGAGGGGCAGCGGGAGATGGAGGGCAGTGGGAGATTGAGGGGCAGCGGGAGATGGAGGGCAGCGGGAGATTGATGGCAGTGGGAGGTTGATGGCAGAGGGTGATTGAGGGCAGAGGGAGAGTGGGGGCAGAGGGAGATTGAGGGCAGCGGAATCTTGAGGGCAGTGGGAGCTTGAGGGTAGGGGAGATGGTGGGCAGGGGGCAGATGGAGTGCAGGGGGATTTGGAGTGCAGGGGGATTTGGAGTGCAGGGGGATTTGGAGTGCAGGGGGAGATGGAGTGCAGGGGGAGATGGAGTGCAGGGGGAGATGGAGTGCAGGGGGAGATGGAGTGCAGGGGGAGATGGAGTGCAGGGGGAGATGGAGTGCAGGGGGAGATGGAGGGCAGGGTGGTGATGGAGGGCAAGGGGGGTGATGGAGGGCAGGGGGAGTTGGAGGGCGGGGGAAATGGAGGGCAGGGTGAAATGGAGGGCAGGCGGAGATGGAGGGCAGAGGGAGTTGGAGGGCAGCAGGAGATTGAGGGGAGAGGGTCATTGAGGGCAGCAGGAGCTGGTGGGCAGCAGAAAATGGAGAGCTGCACGAAATTGAGGGCAGAGGGAGATTGAGGGCAGCAGGAAAATGAGGGTAGAGGGAGACTGAGGGCATCGGGAGATTGAGGGCAGCAGGAGAAAGAGGACAGAGTGAGAGTGAGAGGAGTGGGAGATTGAGGGCAGATGGGGATTGAGGGCAGAGGGCGATTGATAGGTTTGGGAGATTGAGGGCAGCGGGAGCTTGAGGTCAGGGGGAGCTTGAGGTCAGGGGGAGCTTGAGATCCGGGGGAGTTGGAATGCAGGGGTGAGATGGAGGGATCGGGGGAGGTGGAGGGCAGAGGGAGATTGAGGGCAGCAGGATGTTGAGGGCAGAGGGAGTTTGGCTAGTGAGAGATTGAGGGCAGAAGGATGATGAGGGCAGAGGGAGTTTGTGCAGTGAGAAATTGAGGGCAGCAGGAGATTGAGGGCCACAGGAGATTGAGGGCTGAGGGAGATTGAGGGCCACATGAGATTGAGGGCAGAAGGAAATTGGTGTCAGAGGGAGATTGAGGGCAGAGGGAGATTGAGGGCAGCAGGAGAGAGAGGACAGAGGGAGATTGAGGGCAGAGGGAGATTTAGGGCAGAGGGAGATTGAGAGGAGTGGGAGATTGAGGGCAACAGGAGATGGAGAAGAGTGTGAGATTGAGGGCAGAGGGAGATTAAGGGCAGAAGGAGATTGAGGGCAGAGGGAGATTTGGGGCAGAGCGAGATTGAGAAGAGTGGGAGATTGAGGGCAGAGGAAGATTGAGAAAAGTGGGAGCTTGAGGGCAGCGGGAGATGCAGGGCAGGGGGAGATTGAGGGCAGAGGGAGATTGAGGGCAGAAGGAGATTGAGGGCAGAGGGAGATTTAGGGCAGAGCGAGATTGAGGAGAGTGGGAGATTGAGGGCAGAGGAAGATTGAGAAAAGTGGGAGATTGAAGACAGCGGGAGATGCAGGGCAGGGGGAGATTGAGGGCAGAGGGAGATTGAGGGCAGAGGGCGATTGAGAGGAGTGGGAGATTGAGGGCAACAGGAGATGGAGAAGAGTGTGAGATTGAGGGCAGAGGGAGATTAAGGGCAGAAGGAGATTGAGGGCAGAGGGAGATTTGGGGCAGAGGGAGATTGAGGGCAGAGGGAGATTGAGGGCAGAGGGAGATTGAGGGCAGCGAGAGATTGAGGGCAGAGGGAGATTGAGGGCAGCGAGAGATTGAGGGCAGCGAGAGATTGAGGGCAGCGGGAGATTGAGGGCAGAGGGTGATTGAGGGCAGAGGGAGATTGAGGGCAGAGGGAGATTGATGGCAGAAGGAGATTGAGCGCAGGGGGAGATTGAGGGCAGAGGGTGATTGAGGGCAGAGGGAGATTGAGGGCAGAGGGAGATTGAGAGCAGCGAGAGATTGAGGGCAGAGGGAGATTGAGGGCAGAGGGTGATTGAGGGCAGAGGGAGATTGAGGGCAGAGGGAGATTGATGGCAGAAGGAGATTGAGCGCAGGGGGAGATTGAGGGCAGAGGGAGATTGATGGCAGCGGGAGATTGAGGGCAGAGGGAGATTGAGGGCAGAGGGAGATTGAGGGCAGAGGGAGATTGAGAGCAGCGAGAGATTGAGGGCAGAGGGAGATTGAGGGCAGCGGGAGATTGAGGGCAGCGGGAGTTTGAGGGCAGCGGGAGATTGAGGGCAGCGGGAGATTGAGGGCAGCGGGAGATTGAGGGCAGCGAGAGATGGAGCGCAGCGGGAGATGGAGCGCAGCGGGAGATGGAGGGCAGCGGGAGATGGAGGGCAGCGGGAGATGGAGGGCAGCGGGAGATGGAGGGCAGCGGGAGATGGAGGGCAGCGGGAGATGGAGGGCAGCGGGAGATGAAGGGCAGCGGGAGATGGAGGGCAGCGGGAGATGGAGGGCAGCGGGAGATGGAGGGCAGAGGGAGATTGATAGGAATGGGAGATTGAGGGCAGCGGGAGATTGAGGGTAGGGGGAGATGGATGGTAGGGGGAGATGGAGGGCAGGGGGAAATGGAGGGCAGAGGGAGATGGAGGGCAGCGGGAGATGTAGGGCATGCGCAAATGGAGGGCAGGGGGGAGCTTGAGGGCAGGGGTTGCTTGAGGGCAGGGGGAGATGGAGGGCAGGGGGAAATGGAGGGCAGGGGGAGATGCAGGGATGGGGGGGAGGTGGAGGACAAGGGGACATTGAGAGCAGCGGGAGATTGAGGGCAGAGGGAGATTGAGGGCAGCGAGAGATTGAGGGCAGCGAGAGATTGAGGGCAGCGGGAGATTGAGGGCAGAGGGTGATTGAGGGCAGAGGGAGATTGAGGGCAGAGGGAGATTGATGGCAGAAGGAGATTGAGCGCAGGGGGAGATTGAGGGCAGAGGGTGATTGAGGGCAGAGGGAGATTGAGGGCAGAGGGAGATTGATGGCAGAGGGAGATTGATGGCAGCGGGAGATTGAGGGCAGAGGGAGATTGAGGGCAGAGGGAGATTGAGGGCAGAGGGAGATTGAGAGCAGCGAGAGATTGAGGGCAGAGGGAGATTGAGGGCAGCGGGAGATTGAGGGCAGCGGGAGTTTGAGGGCAGCGGGAGATTGAGGGCAGCGGGAGATTGAGGGCAACGGGAGATTGAGGGCAGCGAGAGATGGAGGGCAGCGGGAGATGGAGGGCAGCGGGAGATGGAGGGCAGCGGGAGATGGAGGGCAGCGGGAGATGGAGGGCAGCGGGAGATGGAGGGCAGCGGGAGATGGAGGGCAGCGGGAGATGGAGGGCAGCGGGAGATGGAGGGCAGCGGGAGATTGATAGGAATGGGAGATTGAGGGCAGCGGGAGATTGAGGGCAGGGGGAGATGGAGGGCAGGGGGAGATGGATGGCAGGGGGAGATGGAGGGCAGGCGGAAATGGAGGGCAGAGGGAGATGGAGGGCAGCGGGAGATGTAGGGCACGCGCAAATGGAGGGCAGGGGGGAGCTTGAGGGCAGGGGTTGCTTGAGGGCAGGGGGAGCTTGAGGGCAGGGGGAGATGGAGGGCAGGGGGAGATGGAGGGCAGGGGGAGATGGAGGTCAGGGGGAAATGGAGGGCAGGGGGAGATGCAGGGATGGGGGGGAGGTGGAGGACAAGGGGACATTGAGAGCGGCGGGAGATTGAGGGCAGCTGGAGAGAGAGGACAGAGGGAGATTGAGAGGAGTGGGAGAATGAGGGCAGATGGGGATTGAGGGCAGAGGGCAATTGATAGGTTTGGGAGATTGAGGACAGAGGGAGACTGAGGGCAGAGGGACATTGAGGGCAGATAGAGATTGAGGGCAGGGGGAGCTTGAGGGCAGGGGGAGCTTGAGGTCGGGGGAGATGGAATGCAGTGGGAGATGGACGGATCGGGGGAGATTGAGGGCAGCAGGATGTTGAGGGCAGAGGGAGTTTGGGCAGTGAGAGATTGAGGACAGAAGGATGTTGAGGGCAGAGGGAGTTTGGGCAGTGAGAAATTGAGGGGAGTGGGAGATTGAGGGCAGAGGGAGATTGAGGGCAGAGGGAGATTGAGGGGAGTGGGAGATTGAGGGGAGTGGGAGATTGAGGGCTGAGGAAGAATGAGAGGAGTGGGAGATTGATGGCAGAGGGAGATTGATGGCAGAGGGAGATTGATGGCAGCGGGAGATTGAGGGCAGAGGGAGATTGAGGGCAGGGGGAGATTGAGGGCAGAGGGAGATTGAGGGCAGCGAGAGATTGAGGGCAGCGGGAGATTGAGGGCAGCGGGAGATTGAGGGCAGCGGGAGATTGAGGGCAGCGGGAGATTGAGGGCAGCGAGAGATGGAGGGCAGCGGGAGATGGAGGGCAGAGGGAGATTGATAGGAATGGGAGATTGAGGGCAGCGGGAGATTGAGGGCAGCCGGAGCTTGAGGACAGGGGGAGATTGAGGGCAGCGGGAGATTGAGGGCAGCCGGAGCTTGAGGACAGGGGGAGATGCAGGGCAGGGGGAGATTGAGGGCAGAGGGAGATTGAGCGCAGGGGGAGATTGAGGGCAGAGGGTGATTGAGGGCAGAGGGAGATTGAGGGCAGAGGGAGATTGATGGCAGAGGGAGATTGATGGCAGAGGGAGATTTATGGCAGAGGGAGATTGATGGCAGCGGGAGATTGAGGGCAGAGGGAGATTGAGGGCAGAGGGAGATTGAGGGCAGAGGGAGATTGAGAGCAGCGAGAGATTGAGGGCAGAGGGAGATTGAGGTCAGCAGGAGAGAGAGGGCAGAGGGAGATTGAGGGCAGAGGGAGATTGAGGGCAGAGGGAGATTGAGAGGAGTGGGAGATTGAGGGCAGAGGAAGATTGAGAAAAGTGGGAGATTGAAGACAGCGGGAGATGCAGGGCAGGGGGAGATTGAGGGCAGAGGGAGATTGAGGGCAGAGGGCGATTGAGAGGAGTGGGAGATTGAGGGCAACAGGAGATGGAGAAGAGTGTGAGATTGAGGGCAGAGGGAGATTAAGGGCATAAGGAGATTGAGGGCAGAGGGAGATTTGGGGCAGAGGGAGATTGAGGGCAGAGGGAGATTGAGGGCAGAGGGAGATTGAGAGCAGCGAGAGATTGAGGGCAGAGGGAGATTGAGGGCAGCGAGAGATTGAGGGCAGCGGGAGATTGAGGGCAGAGGGTGATTGAGGGCAGAGGGAGATTGAGGGCAGAGGGAGATTGAGCGCAGGGGGAAATTGAGGGCAGAGGGTGATTGAGGGCAGAGGGAGATTGATGGCAGAGGGAGATTGATGGCAGCGGGAGATTGATGGCAGCGGGAGATTGAGGGCAGAGGGAGATTGAGGGCAGAGGGAGATTGAGGGCAGAGGGAGATTGAGGGCAGAGGGAGATTGAGGGGAGTGGGAGATTGAGGGGAGTGGGAGATTGAGGGCTGAGGAAGAATGAGAGGAGTGGGAGATTGATGGCAGAGGGAGATTGATGGCAGCGGGAGATTGAGGGCAGCGGGAGATTGAGGGCAGAGGGAGATTGAGGGCAGAGGGAGATTGAGGGCAGCGAGCGATTGAGGGCAGCGGGAGATTGAGGGCAGCGGGAGATTGAGGGCAGCGGGAGATTGAGGGCAGCGGGAGATTGAGGGCAGCGGGAGATTGAGGGCAGCGAGAGATGGAGGGCAGCGGGAGATGGAGGGCAGAGGGAGATTGATAGGAATGGGAGATTGAGGGCAGCGGGAGATTGAGGGCAGCCGGAGCTTGAGGACAGGGGGAGATGGAGGGCAGGGGGAGATGGAGGGCAGGGGGAGATGGAGGGCAGGGGGAGATGGAGGGCAGGGGGAGATGGAGGGCAGGGGGAGATGGAGGGCAGGGGGAAATGGAGGGCAGAGGGAGATGGAGGGCAGGGGGAGATGGAGGGCACGCGTAAATGGAGGGCAGGGGGGACCTTGAGGGCAGGGGTTGCTTGAGGGCAGGGGGAGCTTGAGGGCAGGGGGAGATGGAGGGCAGGGGGAAATGGAGGGCAGGGGGAGATGCAGGGATGGGGGCGAGGTGGAGGACAGGGGGACATTGAGAGCAGCGGGAGATTGAGGGCAGCTGGAGAGAGAGGACAGAGAGAGTTTGAGAGGAGTGGGAGATTGAGGGCAGACGGGGATTGAGGGCAGAGGGCAATTGATAGGTTTGGGAGATTGAGGACAGAGGGAGACTGAGGGCAGAGGGACATTGAGGGCAGATAGAGATTGAGGGCAGGGGGAGCTTGAGGGCAGGGGGAGCTTGAGGTCAGGGGAGATGGAATGCAGGGGGAGATGGACGGATCGGGGGAGATTGAGGGCAGCAGGATGTTGAGGGCAGAGGGAGTTTGGGCAGTGAGAGATTGAGGACAGAAGGCTGTTGAGGGCAGAGGGAGTTTGGGCAGTGAGAAATTGAGGGCAGAGGGAGATTGAGGGCAGAGGGAGATTGAGGGCAGAGGGAGATTGAGGGCAGAGGGAGATTGAGGGGAGTGGGAGATTGAGGGGAGTGGGAGATTGAGGGGAGTGGGAGATTGAGGGCTGAGGAAGAATGAGAGGAGTGGGAGATTGAGGGCAGGGGAAGATTGAGGGCAGAGGGAGATTGAGAGGAGTGGGATATTGAGTGCAGAGGAAGATTGAACGACGTGGGAGGTTGAGGGCAGAGGGAAATTGAGGGCAGAGGGAGATTGAGAGAAGTGGCAGATTGAGGGCAGAAGGGGATTGAGGGCAGAGGGAGATTGAGGGCAGAGGGAGATTGAGGTCAGAAGGTGATTGAGGGCAGAGGGCGATTGAGGGCAGCGGGAGATTGAAGGCAGAGCGTGATTTTGGGCAGCGGGATCTTTAGGGCAGGGGGAGATGGAGGGCAGGGGGAGATGGATGGCAGAGGGAGATTGAGGGCAGAGGGAGATTGAGAGGAGTGGGAGATGAAGGGTAGAGAGAGTTTGGGCAGAGGGAGATTAAGGGAAGATGGAGATTGAGGGCAGAGGGAGATTGAGGGCAGAGGGAGATTGAGGGCAGAGTGAGATTGAGGGCAGAAGGGGATGGAGTGCAGGGGGACTTGGAGTGCAGGGGGAGATGGAATGCAGGGGGAGATGGAGGGCAGGGTGAGATGGAGGGCACGGGCAGATGGAGGGCAGGGGGAGATGGAGGGCAGGGGGAGATGGAGGGATGGGGTGGAGGTGGAGTTCAGGGGGAAATTGAGGGCAGAGGGAGATTGAGGGCAGCAGGTGAATGAGGGTAGAGGGAGACTGAGGGCAGCGGGAAATTGAGGGCAGCAGGAGATAAGGACAGAGGGAAATTGAGGGCAGAGGGAGATTGAGAGGAGTGGGAGATTGAGGGTAGCAGGAGATTGAGGGTAGAAGGAGATTGAGGGCAGAGGGAGATTGAGGGCAGAGGGATATTGTGGGCAGCTGAAGGGAGATGGAGGGCAGAGGGAGATTGAGGGCAGAGGGAGATTGAGGGCAGAGGGAGATTGAGGGCAGAGGGAGATTGAGGGCAGAGGGAGAGATGCAGGGATGGGAGGGACGTGGAGGGCAGGGGGACATTGAGGGCAGAGGGAGATTGAGGACAGAGGGAGATTGAGGGCAGTGGGAGATTGAGGGGAGTGGGAAATTGAGGGGAGTGGGAGATTGAGAGGAGTGGGAGATTGAGGGCAGAGGGAGATTGAGAGCAGAGGGAGATTGAGGGCAGAGGGCGATTGAGGGCGGAGGGAGATTGAGGGCGGAGTGAGATTGAGAGGAGTGGGAGATTGAGGGCAGAGGAAGATTGAGCGGAGTGGAAGATTGAGGGCAGAGGGAGATTGAGGGCAGAGGGAGATTGAGGGCAGAGGGAGATTGAGGGCAGAGGGAGATTGAGGGCAGCGAGCGATTGAGGGCAGCGGGAGATTGAGGGCAGCGGGAGATTGAGGGCAGCGGGAGATTGAGGGCAGCGGGAGATTGAGGGCAGCGGGAGTTTGAGGGCAGCGGGAGATTGAGGGCAGCGAGAGATGGAGGGCAGCGGGAGATGGAGGGCAGAGGGAGATTGATAGGAATGGGAGATTGAGGGCAGCGGGAGATTGAGGTCAGCCGGAGCTTGAGGACAGGGGGAGATGGAGGGCAGGGGGAGATGGAGGGCACGCGTAAATGGAGGGCAGGGGGGACCTTGTGGGCAGGGGTTGCTTGAGGGCAGGGGGAGCTTGAGGGCAGGGGGAGATGGAGGGCAGGGGGAAATGGAGGGCAGGGGGAGATGCAGGGATGGGGGGGAGGTGGAGGACAAGGGGACATTGAGAGCAGCGGGAGATTGAGGGCAGCTGGAGAGAGAGGACAGAGGGAGATTGAGAGGAGTGGGAGAATGAGGGCAGATGGGGATTGAGGGCAGAGGGCAATTGATAGGTTTGGGAGATTGAGGACAGAGGGAGACTGAGGGCAGAGGGACATTGAGGGCAGATAGAGATTGAGGGCAGGGGGAGCTTGAGGGCAGGGGGAGCTTGAGGTCGGGGGAGATGGAATGCAGTGGGAGATGGACGGATCGGGGGAGATTGAGGGCAGCAGGATGTTGAGGGCAGAGGGAGTTTGGGCAGTGAGAGATTGAGGACAGAAGGATGTTGAGGGCAGAGGGAGTTTGGGCAGTGAGAAATTGAGGGGAGTGGGAGATTGAGGGCAGAGGGAGATTGAGGGCAGAGGGAGATTGAGGGGAGTGGGAGATTGAGGGGAGTGGGAGATTGAGGGCTGAGGAAGAATGAGAGGAGTGGGAGATTGATGGCAGAGGGAGATTGATGGCAGGGGGAGATTGATGGCAGCGGGAGATTGAGGGCAGAGGGAGATTGAGGGCAGGGGGAGATTGAGGGCAGAGGGAGATTGAGGGCAGCGAGAGATTGAGGGCAGCGGGAGATTGAGGGCAGCGGGAGATTGAGGGCAGCGGGAGATTGAGGGCAGCGGGAGATGGAGGGCAGCGAGAGATGGAGGGCAGCGGGAGATGGAGGGCAGAGGGAGATTGATAGGAATGGGAGATTGAGGGCAGCGGGAGATTGAGGGCAGCCGGAGCTTGAGGACAGGGGGAGATTGAGGGCAGCGGGAGATTGAGGGCAGCCGGAGCTTGAGGACAGGGGGAGATGCAGGGCAGGGGGAGATTGAGGGCAGAGGGAGATTGAGCGCAGGGGGAGATTGAGGGCAGAGGGTGATTGAGGGCAGAGGGAGATTGAGGGCAGAGGGAGATTGATGGCAGAGGGAGATTTATGGCAGAGGGAGATTTATGGCAGAGGGAGATTGATGGCAGCGGGAGATTGAGGGCAGAGGGAGATTGAGGGCAGAGGGAGATTGAGGGCAGAGGGAGATTGAGAGCAGCGAGAGATTGAGGGCAGAGGGACATTGAGGTCAGCAGGAGAGAGAGGACAGAGGGAGATTGAGGGCAGAGGGAGATTGAGGGCAGAGGGAGATTGAGGGCAGAGGGAGATTGAGGGCAGAGGAAGATTGAGAAAAGTGGGAGATTGAAGACAGCGGGAGATGCAGGGCAGGGGGAGATTGAGGGCAGAGGGAGATTGAGGGCAGAGGGCGATTGAGAGGAGTGGGAGATTGAGGGCAACAGGAGATGGAGAAGAGTGTGAGATTGAGGGCAGAGGGAGATTAAGGGCATAAGGAGATTGAGGGCAGAGGGAGATTTGGGGCAGAGGGAGATTGAGGGCAGAGGGAGATTGAGGGCAGAGGGAGATTGAGGGCAGAGGGAGATTGAGAGCAGCGAGAGATTGAGGGCAGAGGGAGATTGAGGGCAGAGGGAGATTGAGCGCAGGGGGAAATTGAGGGCAGAGGGTGATTGAGGGCAGAGGGAGATTGATGGCAGAGGGAGATTGATGGCAGCGGGAGATTGATGGCAGCGGGAGATTGATGGCAGAGGGAGATTGAGGGCAGAGGGAGATTGAGGGGAGTGGGAGATTGAGGGGAGTGGGAGATTGAGGGCTGAGGAAGAATGAGAGGAGTGGGAGATTGATGGCAGAGGGAGATTGATGGCAGCGGGAGATTGAGGGCAGCGGGAGATTGAGGGCAGCGGGAGATTGAGGGCAGCGGGAGATTGAGGGCAGCGGGAGATTGAGGGCAGCGGGAGATTGAGGGCAGCGGGAGATTGAGGGCAGCGGGAGATTGAGGGCAGCGGGAGATTGAGGGCAGCGGGAGATTGAGGGCAGCGGGAGATTGAGGGCAGCGGGAGATTGAGGGCAGCGGGAGATTGAGGGCAGCGGGAGATGGAGGGCAGCGGGAGATGGAGGGCAGAGGGAGATTGATAGGAATGGGAGATTGAGGGCAGCGGGAGATTGAGGGCAGCCGGAGCTTGAGGACAGGGGGAGATGGAGGGCAGGGGGAGATGGAGGGCAGGGGGAGATGGAGGGCAGGGGGAGATGGAGGGCAGGGGGAGATGGAGGGCAGGGGGAAATGGAGGGCAGAGGGAGATGGAGGGCAGGGGGAGATGGAGGGCACGCGTAAATGGAGGGCAGGGGGGACCTTGAGGGCAGGGGTTGCTTGAGGGCAGGGGGAGCTTGAGGGCAGGGGGAGATGGAGGGCAGGGGGAAATGGAGGGCAGGGGGAGATGCAGGGATGGGGGCGAGGTGGAGGACAGGGGGACATTGAGAGCAGCGGGAGATTGAGGGCAGCTGGAGAGAGAGGACAGAGAGAGTTTGAGAGGAGTGGGAGATTGAGGGCAGACGGGGATTGAGGGCAGAGGGCAATTGATAGGTTTGGGAGATTGAGGACAGAGGGAGACTGAGGGCAGAGGGACATTGAGGGCAGATAGAGATTGAGGGCAGGGGGAGCTTGAGGTCAGGGGAGATGGAATGCAGGGGGAGATGCACGGATCGGGGGAGATTGAGGGCAGCAGGATGTTGAGGGCAGAGGGAGTTTGGGCAGTGAGAGATTGAGGACAGAAGGCTGTTGAGGGCAGAGGGAGTTTGGGCAGTGAGAAATTGAGGGCAGAGGGAGATTGAGGGCAGAGGGAGATTGAGGGCAGAGGGAGATTGAGGGCAGAGGGAGATTGAGGGCAGAGGGAGATTGAGGGGAGTGGGAGATTGAGGGGAGTGGGAGATTGAGGGGAGTGGGAGATTGAGGGCTGAGGAAGAATGAGAGGAGTGGGAGATTGAGGGCAGGGGAAGATTGAGGGCAGAGGGAGATTGAGAGGAGTGGGATATTGAGTGCAGAGGAAGATTGAACGACGTGGGAGGTTGAGGGCAGAGGGAAATTGAGGGCAGAGGGAGATTGAGAGAAGTGGCAGATTGAGGGCAGAAGGGGATTGAGGGCAGAGGGAGATTGAGGGCAGAGGGAGATTGAGGTCAGAAGGTGATTGAGGGCAGAGGGCGATTGAGGGCAGCGGGAGATTGAAGGCAGAGCGTGATTTTGGGCAGCGGGATCTTTAGGGCAGGGGGAGATGGAGGGCAGGGGGAGATGGATGGCAGAGGGAGATTGAGGGCAGAGGGAGATTGAGAGGAGTGGGAGATGAAGGGTAGAGAGAGTTTGGGCAGAGGGAGATTAAGGGAAGAGGGAGATTGAGGGCAGAGGGAGATTGAGGGCAGAGGGAGATTGAGGGCAGAGTGAGATTGAGGGCAGAAGGGGATGGAGTGCAGGGGGACTTGGAGTGCAGGGGGAGATGGAATGCAGGGGGAGATGGAGGGCAGGGTGAGATGGAGGGCACGGGCAGATGGAGGGCAGGGGGAGATGGAGGGCAGGGGGAGATGGAGGGATGGGGTGGAGGTGGAGTTCAGGGGGAAATTGAGGGCAGAGGGAGATTGAGGGCAGCAGGTGAATGAGGGTAGAGGGAGACTGAGGGCAGCGGGAAATTGAGGGCAGCAGGAGATAAGGACAGAGGGAAATTGAGGGCAGAGGGAGATTGAGAGGAGTGGGAGATTGAGGGTAGCAGGAGATTGAGGGTAGAAGGAGATTGAGGGCAGAGGGAGATTGAGGGCAGAGGGATATTGTGGGCAGCTGAAGGGAGATGGAGGGCAGAGGGAGATTGAGGGCAGAGGGAGATTGAGGGCAGAGGGAGAGATGCAGGGATGGGAGGGACGTGGAGGGCAGGGGGACATTGAGGGCAGAGGGAGATTGAGGACAGAGGGAGATTGAGGGCAGTGGGAGATTGAGGGGAGTGGGAAATTGAGGGGAGTGGGAGATTGAGAGGAGTGGGAGATTGAGGGCAGAGGGAGATTGAGAGCAGAGGGAGATTGAGAGCAGAGGGAGATTGAGGGCAGAGGGCGATTGAGGGCGGAGGGAGATTGAGAGGAGTGGGAGATTGAGGGCAGAGGAAGATTGAGCGGAGTGGAAGATTGAGGGCAGAGGGAGATTGAGGGCAGAGGGAGATTGAGGGCAGAGGGAGATTGAGGGCAGCGAGCGATTGAGGGCAGCGGGAGATTGAGGGCAGCGGGAGATTGAGGGCAGCGGGAGATTGAGGGCAGCGGGAGATTGAGGGCAGCGGGAGATTGAGGGCAGCGAGAGATGGAGGGCAGCGGGAGATGGAGGGCAGAGGGAGATTGATAGGAATGGGAGATTGAGGGCAGCGGGAGATTGAGGGCAGCCGGAGCTTGAGGACAGGGGGAGATGGAGGGCAGGGGGAGATGGAGGGCAGGGGGAGATGGAGGGCAGGGGGAAATGGAGGGCAGAGGGAGATGGAGGGCAGGGGAAGATGGAGGGCACGCGTAAATGGAGGGCAGGGGGGACCTTGTGGGCAGGGGTTGCTTGAGGGCAGGGGGAGCTTGAGGGCAGGGGGAGATGGAGGGCAGGGGGAAATGGAGGGCAGGGGGAGATGCAGGGATGGGGGGGAGGTGGAGGACAGGGGGACATTGAGAGCAGCGGGAGATTGAGGGCAGCTGGAGAGAGAGGACAGAGGGAGTTTGAGAGGAGTGGGAGATTGAGGGCAGACGGGGATTGAGGGCAGAGGGCAATTGATAGGTTTGGGAGATTGAGGACAGAGGGAGACTGAGGGCAGAGGGACATTGAGGGCAGATAGAGATTGAGGGCAGGGGGAGCTTGAGGGCAGGGGGAGCTTGAGGCCGGGGGAGATGGAATGCAGGGGGAGATGGACGGATCGGGGGAGATTGAGGGCAGCAGGATGTTGAGGGCAGAGGGAGTTTGGGCAGTGAGAGATTGAGGACAGAAGGATGTTGAGGGCAGAGGGAGTTTGGGCAGTGAGAAATTGAGGGCAGAGGGAGATTGAGGGCAGAGGGAGATTGAGGGCAGAGGGAGATTGAGGGCAGAGGGAGATTGAGGGGAGTGGGAGATTGAGGGGAGTGGGAGATTGAGGGGAGTGTGAGATTGAGGGGAGTGGGAGATTGAGGGCTGAGGAAGAATGAGAGGAGTGGGAGATTGAGGGCAGAGGGAGATTGAGGGCAGAGGGAGATTGAGAGGAGTGGGATATTGAGTGCAGAGGAAGATTGAACGACGTGGGAGGTTGAGGGCAGAGGGAGATTGAGGGCAGAGGGAGATTGAGAGGAGTGGGATATTGAGTGCAGAGGAAGATTGAACGACGTGGGAGGTTGAGGGCAGAGGGAAATTGAGCGCAGGGGGAAATTGAGGGCAGAGGGTGATTGAGGGCAGAGGGAGATTGATGGCAGAGGGAGATTGATGGTAGAGGGAGATTGATGGCAGCGGGAGATTGATGGCAGCGGGAGATTGAGGGCAGCGGGAGATTGAGGGCAGAGGGAGATTGAGGGCAGAGGGAGATTGAGGGCAGAGGGAGATTGAGGGGAGTGGGAGATTGAGGGGAGTGGGAGATTGAGGGCTGAGGAAGAATGAGAGGAGTGGGAGATTGATGGCAGAGGGAGATTGATGGCAGCGGGAGATTGAGGGCAGCGGGAGATTGAGGGCAGAGGGAGATTGAGGGCAGAGGGAGATTGAGGGCAGAGGGAGATTGAGGGCAGCGAGCGATTGAGGGCAGCGGGAGATTGAGGGCAGCGGGAGATTGAGGGCAGCGGGAGATTGAGGGCAGCGGGAGATTGAGGGCAGCGAGAGATGGAGGGCAGCGGGAGATGGAGGGCAGAGGGAGATTGATAGGAATGGGAGATTGAGGGCAGCGGGAGATTGAGGGCAGCCGGAGCTTGAGGACAGGGGGAGATGGAGGGCAGGGGGAGATGGAGGGCAGGGGGAGATGGAGGGCAGGGGGAAATGGAGGGCTGTGGGAGATGGAGGGCAGGGGGAGATGGAGGGCACGCGTAAATGGAGGGCAGGGGGGACCTTGAGGGCAGGGGTTGCTTGAGGGCAGGGGGAGCTTGAGGGCAGGGGGAGATGGAGGGCAGGGGGAAATGGAGGGCAGGGGGAGATGCAGGGATGGGGGGGAGGTGGAGGACAGGGGGACATTGAGAGCAGCGGGAGATTGAGGGCAGCTGGAGAGAGAGGACAGAGGGAGTTTGAGAGGAGTGGGAGATTGAGGGCAGACGGGGATTGAGGGCAGAGGGCAATTGATAGGTTTGGGAGATTGAGGACAGAGGGAGACTGAGGGCAGAGGGACATTGAGGGCAGATAGAGATTGAGGGCAGGAGGGAGCTTGAGGGCAGGGGGAGCATGAGGTCAGGGGAGATGGAATGCAGGGGGAGATGGACGGATCGGGGGAGATTGAGGGCAGCAGGATGTTGAGGGCAGAGGGAGTTTGGGCAGTGAGAGATTGAGGACAGAAGGCTGTTGAGGGCAGAGGGAGTTTGGGCAGTGAGAAATTGAGGGCAGAGGGAGATTGAGGGCAGAGGGAGATTGAGGGCAGAGGGAGATTGAGGGGAGTGGGAGATTGAGGGGAGTGGGAGATTGAGGGGAGTGGGAGATTGAGGGCTGAGGAAGAATGAGAGGAGTGGGAGATTGAGGGCAGGGGAAGATTGAGGGCAGAGGGAGATTGAGAGGAGTGGGATATTGAGTGCAGAGGAAGATTGAACGACGTGGGAGGTTGAGGGCAGAGGGAAATTGAGGGCAGAGGGAGATTGAGAGAAGTGGCAGATTGAGGGCAGAAGGGGATTGAGGGCAGAGGGAGATTGAGGGCAGAGGGAGATTGAGGGCAGAGGGAGATTGAGGTCAGAAGGTGATTGAGGGCAGAGGGCGATTGAGGGCAGCGGGAGATTGAAGGCAGAGCGTGATTTTGGGCAGCGGGATCTTTAGGGCAGGGTTGGTGGAGGGCAGGGGGAGATGGAGGGCAGGGGGAGATGGATGGCAGAGGGAGATTGAGGGCAGAGGGAGATTGAGAGGAGTGGGAGATGAAGGGTAGAGAGAGTTTGGGCAGAGGGAGATGAAGGGAAGAGGGAGATTGAGGGCAGAGAGAGATTGAGGGCAGAGGGAGATTGAGGGCAGAGGGAGATTGAGGGCAGAGTGAGATTGAGGGCAGAAGGGGATGGAGTGCAGGGGGACTTGGTGTGCAGGGGGAGATGGAGTGCAGGGGGAGATGGAATGCAGGGGGAGATGGAGGGCAGGGTCAGATGGAGGGCACGGGCAGATGGAGGGCAGGGGGAGATGGAGGGCAGGGGGAGATGGAGGGATGGGGTGGAGGTGGAGTTCAGGGGGAAATTGAGGGCAGAGGGAGATTGAGGGCAGCAGGCGAATGAGGGTAGAGGGAGACTGAGGGCAGCGGGAAATTGAGGGCAGCAGGAGATAAGGACAGAGGGAAATTGAGGGCAGAGGGAGATTGAGAGGAGTGGGAGATTGAGGGTAGCAGGAGATTGAGGGTAGCAGGAGATTGAGGGTAGAAGGAGATTGAGGGCAGAGGGAGATTGAGGGCAGAGGGATATTGTGGGCAGCTGAAGGGAGAGGACAGAGGGAGATGGAGGGCAGAGGGAGATTGAGGGCAGAGGGAGATTGAGGACAGAGGGAGAGATGCAGGGATGGGGGGGACGTGGAGGGCAGGGGGACATTGAGGGCAGAGGGAGATTGAGGACAGAGGGAGATTGAGGGCAGTGGGAGATTGAGGGGAGTGGGAGATTGAGGGGAGTGGGAGATTGAGAGGAGTGGGAGATTGAGGGCAGAGTGAGATTGAGAGCAGAGGGAGATTGAGAGCAGAGGGAGATTGAGGGCAGAGGGCGATTGAGGGCAGAGGGAGATTGAGAGGAGTGGGAGATTGAGGGCAGAGGAAGATTGAGCGGAGTGGAAGATTGAGGGCAGAGGGAGATTGAGGGCAGAGGGAGATTGAGGGCAGAGGGAGATTGAGGGCAGCGAGCGATTGAGGGCAGCGGGAGATTGAGGGCAGCGGGAGATTGAGGGCAGCGGGAGATTGAGGGCAGAGGGAGATTGAGGGCAGAGGGAGATTGAGGGCAGAGGGAGATTGAGGGCAGAGGGAGATTGAGGGGAGTGGGAGATTGAGGGGAGTGGGAGATTGAGGGCTGAGGAAGAATGAGAGGAGTGGGAGATTGATGGCAGAGGGAGATTGATGGCAGCGGGAGATTGAGGGCAGCGGGAGATTGAGGGCAGAGGGAGATTGAGGGCAGAGGGAGATTGAGGGCAGAGGGAGATTGAGGGCAGCGAGCGATTGAGGGCAGCGGGAGATTGAGGGCAGCGGGAGATTGAGGGCAGCGGGAGATTGAGGGCAGCGGGAGATTGAGGGCAGCGGGAGATGGAGGGCAGCGGGAGATGGAGGGCAGAGGGAGATTGATAGGAATGGGAGATTGAGGGCAGCGGGAGATTGAGGGCAGCCGGAGCTTGAGGACAGGGGGAGATGGAGGGCAGGCGGAGATGGAGGGCAGGGGGAGATGGAGGGCAGGGGGAAATGAAGGGCTGTGGGAGATGGAGGGCAGGGGGAGATGGAGGGCACGCGTAAATGGAGGGCAGGGGGGACCTTGAGGGCAGGGGTTGCTTGAGGGCAGGGGGAGCTTGAGGGCAGGGGGAGATGGAGGGCAGGGGGAAATGGAGGGCAGGGGGAGATGCAGGGATGGGGGCGAGGTGGAGGACAGGGGGACATTGAGAGCAGCGGGAGATTGAGGGCAGCTGGAGAGAGAGGACAGAGGGAGTTTGAGAGGAGTGGGAGATTGAGGGCAGACGGGGATTGAGGGCAGAGGGCAATTGATAGGTTTGGGAGATTGAGGACAGAGGGAGACTGAGGGCAGAGGGACATTGAGGGCAGATAGAGATTGAGGGCAGGAGGGAGCTTGAGGGCAGGGGGAGCATGAGGTCAGGGGAGATGGAATGCAGGGGGAGATGGACGGATCGGGGGAGATTGAGGGCAGCAGGATGTTGAGGGCAGAGGGAGTTTGGGCAGTGAGAGATTGAGGACAGAAGGCTGTTGAGGGCAGAGGTAGTTTGGGCAGTGAGAAATTGAGGGCAGAGGGAGATTGAGGGCAGAGGGAGATTGAGGGCAGAGGGTGATTGAGGGCAGAGGGAGATTGAGGGCAGAGGGAGATTGAGGGCAGAGGGAGATTGAGGGGAGTGGGAGATTGAGGGGAGTGGGAGATTGAGGGGAGTGGGAGATTGAGGGCTGAGGAAGAATGAGAGGAGTGGGAGATTGAGGGCAGGGGAAGATTGAGGGCAGAGGGAGATTGCGAGGAGTGGGATATTGAGTGCAGAGGAAGATTGAACGACGTGGGAGGTTGAGGGCAGAGGGAAATTGAGGGCAGAGGGAGATTGAGAGAAGTGGCAGATTGAGGGCAGAAGGGGATTGAGGGCAGAGGGAGATTGAGGGCAGAGGGAGATTGAGGGCAGAGGGAGATTGAGGTCAGAAGGTGATTGAGGGCAGAGGGCGATTGAGGGCAGCGGGAGATTGAAGGCAGAGCGTGATTTTGGGCAGCGGGATCTTTAGGGCAGGGTTGGTGGAGGGCAGGGGGAGATGGAGGGCAGGGGGAGATGGATGGCAGAGGGAGATTGAGGGCAGAGGGAGATTGAGAGGAGTGGGAGATGAAGGGTAGAGAGAGTTTGGGCAGAGGGAGATTAAGGGAAGAGGGAGATTGAGGGCAGAGGGAGATTGAGGGCAGAGGGAGATTGAGGGCAGAGTGAGATTGAGGGCAGAAGGGGATGGAGTGCAGGGGGACTTGGAGTGCAGGGGGAGATGGAATGCAGGGGGAGATGGAGGGCAGGGTGAGATGGAGGGCACGGGCAGATGGAGGGCAGGGGGAGATGGAGGGCAGGGGGAGATGGAGGGATGGGGTGGAGGTGGAGTTCAGGGGGAAATTGAGGGCAGAGGGAGATTGAGGGCAGCAGGTGAATGAGGGTAGAGGGAGACTGAGGGCAGCGGGAAATTGAGGGCAGCAGGAGATAAGGACAGAGGGAAATTGAGGGCAGAGGGAGATTGAGAGGAGTGGGAGATTGAGGGTAGCAGGAGATTGAGGGTAGCAGGAGATTGAGGGTAGAAGGAGATTGAGGGCAGAGGGAGATTGAGGGCAGAGGGATATTGTGGGCAGCTGAAGGGAGAGGACAGAGGGAGATGGAGGGCAGAGGGAGATTGAGGGCAGAGGGAGATTGAGGGCAGAGGGAGATTGAGGGCAGAGGGAGATTGAGGACAGAGGGAGAGATGCAGGGATGGGGGGGACGTGGAGGGCAGGGGGACATTGAGGGCAGAGGGAGATTGAGGACAGAGGGAGATTGAGGGCAGTGGGAGATTGAGGGGAGTTGGAGATTGAGGGGAGTGGGAGATTGAGAGGAGTGGGAGATTGAGGGCAGAGGGAGATTGAGAGCAGAGGGAGATTGAGAGCAGAGGGAGATTGAGGGCAGAGGGCGATTGAGGGCGGAGGGAGATTGAGAGGAGTGGGAGATTGAGGGCAGAGGAAGATTGAGCGGAGTGGAAGATTGAGGGCAGAGGGAGATTGAGGGCAGAGGGAGATTGAGGGCAGAGGGAGATTGAGGGCAGCGAGCGATTGAGGGCAGCGGGAGATTGAGGGCAGCGGGAGATTGAGGGCAGCGGGAGATTGAGGGCAGCGGGAGATTGAGGGCAGCGGGAGATTGAGGGCAGCGGGAGATTGAGGGCAGCGAGAGATGGAGGGCAGCGGGAGATGGAGGGCAGAGGGAGATTGATAGGAATGGGAGATTGAGGGCAGCGGGAGATTGAGGGCAGCCGGAGCTTGAGGACAGGGGGAGATGGAGGGCAGGGGGAGATGGAGGGCAGGGGGAGATGGAGGGCAGGGGGAAATGGAGGGCAGAGGGAGATGGAGGGCAGGGGGAGATGGAGGGCACGCATAAATGGAGGGCAGGGGGGACCTTGTGGGCAGGGGTTGCTTGAGGGCAGGGGGAGCTTGAGGGCAGGGGGAGATGGAGGGCAGGGGGAAATGGAGGGCAGGGGGAGATGCAGGGATGGGGGGGAGGTGGAGGACAGGGGGACATTGAGAGCAGCGGGAGATTGAGGGCAGCTGGAGAGAGAGGACAGAGGGAGTTTGAGAGGAGTGGGAGATTGAGGGCAGACGGGGATTGAGGGCAGAGGGCAATTGATAGGTTTGGGAGATTGAGGACAGAGGGAGACTGAGGGCAGAGGGACATTGAGGGCAGATAGAGATTGAGGGCAGGGGGAGCTTGAGGGCAGGGGGAGCTTGAGGCCGGGGGAGATGGAATGCAGGGGGAGATGGACGGATCGGGGGAGATTGAGGGCAGCAGGATGTTGAGGGCAGAGGGAGTTTGGGCAGTGAGAGATTGAGGACAGAAGGATGTTGAGGGCAGAGGTAGTTTGGGCAGTGAGAAATTGAGGGCAGAGGGAGATTGAGGGCAGAGGGAGATTGAGGGCAGAGGGAGATTGAGGGCAGAGGGAGATTGAGGGGAGTGGGAGATTGAGGGGAGTGGGAGATTGAGGGGAGTGTGAGATTGAGAGGAGTGGGAGATTGAGGGCAGAGGGAGATTGAGGGCAGAGGGAGATTGAGAGGAGTGGGATATTGAGTGCAGAGGAAGATTGAACGACGTGGGAGGTTGAGGGCAGAGGGAGATTGAGGGCAGAGGGAGATTGAGGGCAGAGGGAGATTGAGGGGAGTGGGAGATTGAGGGGAGTGGGAGATTGAGGGGAGTGGGAGATTGAGGGGAGTGGGAGATTGAGGGCTGAGGAAGAATGAGAGGAGTGGGAGATTGAGGGCAGAGGGAGATTGAGGGCAGAGGGAGATTGAGGGCAGAGGGAGATTGAGAGGAGTGGGATATTGAGTGCAGAGGAAGATTGAACGACGTGGGAGGTTGAGGGCAGAGGGAGATTGAGGGCAGAGGGAGATTGAGAGGAGTGGGATATTGAGTGCAGAGGAAGATTGAACGACGTGGGAGGTTGAGGGCAGAGGGAAATTGAGCGCAGGGGGAAATTGAGGGCAGAGGGTGATTGAGGGAAGAGGGAGATTGATGGCAGAGGGAGATTGATGGTAGAGGGAGATTGATGGCAGCGGGAGATTGATGGCAGCGGGAGATTGAGGGCAGAGGGAGATTGAGGGCAGAGGGAGATTGAGGGCAGAGGGAGATTGAGGGGAGTGGGAGATTGAGGGGAGTGGGAGATTGACGGCTGAGGAAGAATGAGAGGAGTGGGAGATTGATGGCAGAGGGAGATTGATGGCAGCGGGAGATTGAGGGCAGCGGGAGATTGAGGGCAGAGGGAGATTGAGGGCAGAGGGAGATTGAGGGCAGCGAGCGATTGAGGGCAGCGGGAGATTGAGGGCAGCGGGAGATTGAGGGCAGCGGGAGATTGAGGGCAGCGGGAGATTGAGGGCAGCGGGAGATTGAGGGCAGCGAGAGATGGAGGGCAGCGGGAGATGGAGGGCAGAGGGAGATTGATAGGAATGGGAGATTGAGGGCAGCGGGAGATTGAGGGCAGCCGGAGCTTGAGGACAGGGGGAGATGGAGGGCAGGGGGAGATGGAGGGCAGGGGGAGATGGAGGGCAGGGGGAAATGGAGGGCAGTGGGAGATGGAGGGCAGGGGGAGATGGAGGGCACGCGTAAATGGAGGGCAGGGGGGACCTTGAGGGCAGGGGTTGCTTGAGGGCAGGGGGAGCTTGAGGGCAGGGGAGATGGAGGGCAGGGGGAAATGGAGGGCAGGGGGAGATGCAGGGATGGGGGCGAGGTGGAGGACAGGGGGACATTGAGAGCAGCGGGAGATTGAGGGCAGCTGGAGAGAGAGGACAGAGGGAGTTTGAGAGGAGTGGGAGATTGAGGGCAGACGGGGATTGAGGGCAGAGGGCAATTGATAGGTTTGGGAGATTGAGGACAGAGGGAGACTGAGGGCAGAGGGACATTGAGGGCAGATAGAGATTGAGGGCAGGGGGAGCTTGAGGGCAGGGGGAGCATGAGGTCAGGGGAGATGGAATGCAGGGGGAGATGGACGGATCGGGGGAGATTGAGGGCAGCAGGATGTTGAGGGCAGAGGGAGTTTGGGCAGTGAGAGATTGAGGACAGAAGGCTGTTGAGGGCAGAGGGAGTTTGGGCAGTGAGAAATTGAGGGCAGAGGGAGATTGAGGGCAGAGGGAGATTGAGGGCAGAGGGTGATTGAGGGCAGAGGGAGATTGAGGGCAGAGGGAGATTGAGGGGAGTGGGAGATTGAGGGGAGTGGGAGATTGAGGGGAGTGGGAGATTGAGGGCTGAGGAAGAATGAGAGGAGTGGGAGATTGAGGGCAGGGGAAGATTGAGGGCAGAGGGAGATTGAGAGGAGTGGGATATTGAGTGCAGAGGAAGATTGAACGACGTGGGAGGTTGAGGGCAGAGGGAAATTGAGGGCAGAGGGAGATTGAGAGAAGTGGCAGATTGAGGGCAGAAGGGGATTGAGGGCAGAGGGAGATTGAGGGCAGAGGGAGATTGAGGTCAGAAGGTGATTGAGGGCAGAGGGCGATTGAGGGCAGCGGGAGATTGAAGGCAGAGCGTGATTTTGGGCAGCGGGATCTTTAGGGCAGGGTTGGTGGAGGGCAGGGGGAGATGGAGGGCAGGGGGAGATGGATGGCAGAGGGAGATTGAGGGCAGAGGGAGATTGAGAGGAGTGGGAGATGAAGGGTAGAGAGAGTTTGGGCAGAGGGAGATTAAGGGAAGAGGGAGATTGAGGGCAGAGGGAGATTGAGGGCAGAGGGAGATTGAGGGCAGAGTGAGATTGAGGGCAGAAGGGGATGGAGTGCAGGGGGACTTGGAGTGCAGGGGGAGATGGAATGCAGGGGGAGATGGAGGGCAGGGTGAGATGGAGGGCACGGGCAGATGGAGGGCAGGGGGAGATGGAGGGCAGGGGGAGATGGAGGGATGGGGTGGAGGTGGAGTTCAGGGGGAAATTGAGGGCAGAGGGAGATTGAGGGCAGCAGGTGAATGAGGGTAGAGGGAGACTGAGGGCAGCGGGAAATTGAGGGCAGCAGGCGATAAGGACAGAGGGAAATTGAGGGCAGAGGGAGATTGAGAGGAGTGGGAGATTGAGGGTAGCAGGAGATTGAGGGTAGCAGGAGATTGAGGGTAGAAGGAGATTGAGGGCAGAGGGAGATTGAGGGCAGAGGGATATTGTGGGCAGCTGAAGGGAGAGGACAGAGGGAGATGGAGGGCAGAGGGAGATTGAGGGCAGAGGGAGATTGAGGGCAGAGGGAGATTGAGGGCAGAGGGAGATTGAGGACAGAGGGAGAGATGCAGGGATGGGGAGGACGTGGAGGGCAGGGGGACATTGAGGGCAGAGGGAGATTGAGGACAGAGGGAGATTGAGGGCAGTGGGAGATTGAGGGGAGTGGGAGATTGAGGGGAGTGGGAGATTGAGAGGAGTGGGAGATTGAGAGGAGTGGGAGATTGAGGGCAGAGGGAGATTGAGAGCAGAGGGAGATTGAGGGCAGAGGGAGATTGAGGGCAGCGAGCGATTGAGGGCAGCGGGAGATTGAGGGCAGCGGGAGATTGAGGGCAGCGGGAGATTGAGGGCAGCGGGAGATTGAGGGCAGCGGGAGATGGAGGGCAGCGGGAGATTGATAGGAATGGGAGATTGAGGGCAGCGGGAGATTGAGGGCAGCCGGAGCTTGAGGACAGGGGGAGATGGAGGGCAGGGGGAGATGGAGGGCAGGTGGAGATGGAGGGCAGGTGGAGATGGAGGGCAGGGGGAAATGGAGGGCAGAGGGAGATGGAGGGCAGGGGGAGATGGAGGGCACGCGTAAATGGAGGGCAGGGGGGACCTTGTGGGCAGGGGTTGCTTGAGGGCAGGGGGAGCTTGAGGGCAGGGGGAGATGGAGGGCAGGGGGAAATGGAGGGCAGGGGGAGATGCAGGGATGGGGGGGAGGTGGAGGACAGGGGGACATTGAGAGCAGCGGGAGATTGAGGGCAGCTGGAGAGAGAGGACAGAGGGAGTTTGAGAGGAGTGGGAGATTGAGGGCAGACGGGGATTGAGGGCAGAGGGCAATTGATAGGTTTGGGAGATTGAGGACAGAGGGAGACTGAGGGCAGAGGGACATTGAGGGCAGATAGAGATTGAGGGCAGGGGGAGCTTGAGGGCAGGGGGAGCTTGAGGCCGGGGGAGATGGAATGCAGGGGGAGATGGACGGATCGGGGGAGATTGAGGGCAGCAGGATGTTGAGGGCAGAGGGAGTTTGGGCAGTGAGAGATTGAGGACAGAAGGATGTTGAGGGCAGAGGGAGTTTGGGCAGTGAGAAATTGAGGGCAGAGGGAGATTGAGGGCAGAGGGAGATTGAGGGCAGAGGGAGATTGAGGGCAGAGGGAGATTGAGGGGAGTGGGAGATTGAGGGGAGTGGGAGATTGAGGGGAGTGTGAGATTGAGAGGAGTGGGAGATTGAGGGCAGAGGGAGATTGAGGGCAGAGGGAGATTGAGAGGAGTGGGATATTGAGTGCAGAGGAAGATTGAACGACGTGGGAGGTTGAGGGCAGAGGGAGATTGAGGGCAGAGGGAGATTGAGAGGAGTGGGATATTGAGTGCAGAGGAAGATTGAACGACGTGGGAGGTTGAGGGCAGAGGGAAATTGAGGGCAGAGGGAGATTAAGGGAAGAGGGAGATTGATGGCAGAGGGAGATTGATGGCAGAGGGAGATGGAGGGCGGGGGAGATGGAGGGCAGGTGGAGATGGAGGGCAGGTGGAGATGGAGGGCAGGGGGAAATGGAGGGCAGAGGGAGATGGAGGGCAGGGGGAGATGGAGGGCACGCGTAAATGGAGGGCAGGGGGGACCTTGTGGGCAGGGGTTGCTTGAGGGCAGGGGGAGCTTGAGGGCAGGGGGAGATGGAGGGCAGGGGGAAATGGAGGGCAGGGGGAGATGCAGGGATGGGGGGGAGGTGGAGGACAGGGGGACATTGAGAGCAGCGGGAGATTGAGGGCAGCTGGAGAGAGAGGACAGAGGGAGTTTGAGAGGAGTGGGAGATTGAGGGCAGACGGGGATTGAGGGCAGAGGGCAATTGATAGGTTTGGGAGATTGAGGACAGAGGGAGACTGAGGGCAGAGGGACATTGAGGGCAGATAGAGATTGAGGGCAGGGGGAGCTTGAGGGCAGGGGGAGCTTGAGGCCGGGGGAGATGGAATGCAGGGGGAGATGGACGGATCGGGGGAGATTGAGGGCAGCAGGATGTTGAGGGCAGAGGGAGTTTGGGCAGTGAGAGATTGAGGACAGAAGGATGTTGAGGGCAGAGGGAGTTTGGGCAGTGAGAAATTGAGGGCAGAGGGAGATTGAGGGCAGAGGGAGATTGAGGGCAGAGGGAGATTGAGGGCAGAGGGAGATTGAGGGGAGTGGGAGATTGAGGGGAGTGGGAGATTGAGGGGAGTGGGAGATTGAGAGGAGTGGGAGATTGAGGGCAGAGGGAGATTGAGGGCAGAGGGAGATTGAGAGGAGTGGGATATTGAGTGCAGAGGAAGATTGAACGACGTGGGAGGTTGAGGGCAGAGGGAGATTGAGGGCAGAGGGAGATTGAGAGGAGTGGGATATTGAGTGCAGAGGAAGATTGAACGACGTGGGAGGTTGAGGGCAGAGGGAAATTGAGGGCAGAGGGAGATTAAGGGAAGAGGGAGATTGATGGCAGAGGGAGATTGATGGCAGAGGGAGATGGAGGGCGGGGGAGATGGAGGGCAGGGCGTAGATTGAGAGCTGCAGGAAATCGAGGGCCAGGGGATATTGAGGGCAGAGGGAGATTGAGGGCAGCAGGATGTTGAGGGCAGAGGGAGATTGAGGGCAGAGGGAGATTGAGGGCAGAGCGAGATTGAGAGGAGTGGGAGATTGAGGGTAGCAGGAGATTGAGGGTAGAAGGAGATTGAGGGCAGAGGGAGATTGAGGGCAGAGGGATATTGTGGGCAGCTGAAGGGAGAGGACAGAGGGAGATGGAGGGCAGAGGGAGATTGAGGGCAGAGGGAGATTGAGGGCAGAGGGAGATTGAGGACAGAGGGAGAGATGCAGGGATGGGGGGGACGTGGAGGGCAGGGGGACATTGAGGGCAGAGGGAGATTGAGGACAGAGGGAGATTGAGGGCAGAGGGAGATTGAGGGGAGTGGGAGATTGAGGGGAGTGGGAGATTGAGGGGAGTGTGAGATTGAGGGGAGTGGGAGATTGAGGGCTGAGGAAGAATGAGAGGAGTGGGAGATTGAGGGCAGAGGGAGATTGAGGGCAGAGGGAGATTGAGGGCAGAGTGAGATTGAGGGCAGAAGGGGATGGAGTGCAGGGGGACTTGGAGTGCAGGGGGACTTGGAGTGCAGGGGGACTTGGAGTGCAGGGGGAGATGGAGTGCAGGGGGAGATGGAGTGCAGGGGGAGATGGAGTGCAAGGGGAGATGGAGTGCAGGGGGAGATGGAGGGCAGGGTGAGATGGAGGGCACGGGCAGATGGAGGGCACGGGCAGATGGAGGGCAGGGGGAGATGGAGGGCAGGCGGAGATGGAGGGCAGGCGGAGATCGAGGGCAGGGGGAGATGGAGGGCAGAGGGAGATGGAGGGCATGGGGAGTTGGAGGGCAGGGGGAGATGGAGGGCAGGGCGTAGATTGAGAGCTGCAGGAAATCGAGGGCCAGGGGATATTGAGGGCAGAGGGAGATTGAGGGCAGCAGGATGTTGAGGGCAGAGGGAGATTGAGGGCAGAGGGAGATTGAGGGCAGAGTGAGATTGAGGGCAGAAGGGGATGGAGTGCAGGGGGACTTGGAGTGCAGGGGGACTTGGAGTGCAGGGGGACTTGGAGTGCAGGGGGACTTGGAGTGCAGGGGGAGATGGAGTGCAGGGGGAGATGGAGTGCAGGGGGAGATGGAGGGCAGGGTGAGATGGAGGGCACGGGCAGATGGAGGGCAGGGGGAGATGGAGGGCAGGGGGAGATGGAGGGATGGGGTGGAGTTGGAGGGCAGGGGGAAATTGAGGGCAGAGGGAGATTGAGGGCAGCAGGTGAATGAGGGTAGAGGGAGACTGAGGGCAGCGGGAAATTGAGGGCAGCAGGAGATAAGGACAGAGGGAAATTGAGGGCAGAGGGAGATTGAGAGGAGTGGGAGATTGAGGGTAGCAGGAGATTGAGGGTAGAAGGAGATTGAGGGCAGAGGGAGATTGAGGGCAGAGGGATATTGTGGGCAGCTGAAGGGAGAGGACAGAGGGAGATGGAGGGCAGAGGGAGATTGAGGGCAGAGGGAGATTGAGGACAGAGGGAGAGATGCAGGGATGGGGGGGACGTGGAGGGCAGGGGGACATTGAGGGCAGAGGGAGATTGAGGACAGAGGGAGATTGAGGGCAGTGGGAGATTGAGGGGAGTGGGAGATTGAGGGGAGTGGGAGATTGAGAGGAGTGGGAGATTGAGGGCAGAGGGAGATTGAGGGCAGAGGGAGATTGAGGGCAGAGGGAGATTGAGAGCAGAGGGAGATTGAGAGCAGAGGGAGATTGAGGGCAGAGGGCGATTGAGGGCGGAGGGAGATTGAGAGGAGTGGGAGATTGAGGGCAGAGGAAGATTGAGCGGAGTGGAAGATTGAGGGCAGAGGGAGATTGAGGGCAGAGGGATATTGAGGGCAGAGGGAGATTGAGGGCAGCAAGCGATTGAGGGCAGCGGGAGATTGAGGGCAGCGGGAGATTGAGGGCAGCGGGAGATGGAGGGCAGCGGGAGATGGAGGGCAGCGGGAGATGGAGGGCAGCGGGAGATGGAGGGCAGCGGGAGATGGAGGGCAGCGGGAGATGGAGGGCAGCGGGAGATGGAGGGCAGAGGGAGATTGATAGGAATGGGAGATTGAGGGCAGCGGGAGATTGAGGGCAGCCGGAGCTTGAGGACAGGGGGAGATGGAGTGCAGGGGGAGATGGAGGGCAGGGGGAGATGGAGGGCAGGGGGAAATGGAGGGCAGAGGGAGATGGAGGGCAGGGGGAGATGGAGGGCACGCGTAAATGGAGGGCAGGGGGGACCTTGAGGGCAGGGGTTGCTTGAGGGCAGGGGGAGCTTGAGGGCAGGGGGAGATGGAGGGCAGGGGGAGATGGAGGGCAGGGGGAAATGGAGGGCAGGGGGAGATGCAGGGATGGGGGGGAGGTGGAGGACAGGGGGACATTGAGAGCAGCGGGAGATTGAGGGCAGCTGGAGAGAGAGGACAGAGGGAGTTTGAGAGGAGTGGGAGATTGAGGGCAGACGGGGATTGAGGGCAGAGGGCAATTGATAGGTTTGGGAGATTGAGGACAGAGGGAGACTGAGGGCAGAGGGACATTGAGGGCAGATAGAGATTGAGGGCAGGGGGAGCTTGAGGGCAGGGGGAGCTTGAGGTCGGGGGAGATGGAATGCAGGGGGAGATGGACGGATCGGGGGAGATTGAGGGCAGCAGGATGTTGAGGGCAGAGGGAGTTTGGGCAGTGAGAGATTGAGGACAGAAGGATGTTGAGGGCAGAGGGAGTTTGGGCAGTGAGAAATTGAGGGCAGAGGGAGATTGAGGGCAGAGGGAGATTGAGGGCAGAGGGAGATTGAGGGCAGAGGGAGATTGAGGGCAGAGGGAGATTGAGGGGAGTGGGAGATTGAGGGGAGTGGGAGATTGAGGGGAGTGGGAGATTGAGGGGAGTGGGAGATTGAGGGCTGAGGAAGAATGAGAGGAGTGGGAGATTGAGGGCAGAGGGAGATTGAGAGGAGTGGGATATTGAGTGCAGAGGAAGATTGAACGACGTGGGAGGTTGAGGGCAGAGGGAAATTGAGGGCAGAGGGAGATTGAGAGAAGTGGCAGATTGAGGGCAGAAGGGGATTGAGGGCAGAGGGAGATTGAGGGCAGAGGGAGATTGAGGTCAGAAGGTGATTGAGGGCAGAGGGCGATTGAGGGCAGCGGGAGATTGAAGGCAGAGCGTGATTTTGGGCAGCGGGATCTTTAGGGCAGGGTTGGTAGAGGGCAGGGGGAGATGGAGGGCAGGGGGAGATGGAGGGCAGGGGGAGATGGATGGCAGAGGGAGATTGAGGGCAGAGGGAGATTGAGAGGAGTGGGAGATGAAGGGTAGAGAGAGTTTGGGCAGAGGGAGATTAAGGGAAGAGGGAGATTGATGGCAGAGGGAGATTGATGGCAGAGGGAGATGGAGGGCGGGGGAAATGGAGGGCAGGGGGAGATGGAGGGCAGGCGGAGATGGAGGGCAGGCGGAGATGGAGGGCAGGCGGAGATGGAGGGCAGGCGGAGATTGAGGGCAGGGGGAGATGGAGGGCAGAGGGAGATGGAGGGCATGGGGAGTTGGAGGGCAGGGGGAGATGGAGGGCAGGGCGTAGATTGAGAGCTGCAGGAAATCGAGGGCCAGGGGATATTGAGGGCAGAGGGAGATTGAGGGCAGCAGGATGTTGAGGGCAGAGGGAGATTGAGGGCAGAGGGAGATTGAGGGCAGAGGGAGATTGAGGGCAGAAGGGGATGGAGTGCAGGGGGACTTGGAGTGCAGGGGGACTTGGAGTGCAGGGGGACTTGGAGTGCAGGGTGAGATGGAGTGCAGGGGGAGATGGAGTGCAGGGGGAGATGGAGTGCAGGGGGAGATGGAGTGCAGGGGGAGATGGAGTGCAGGGGGAGATGGAGGGCAGGGTGAGATGGAGGGCAGGGGGAGATGGAGGGCAGGGGGAGATGGAGGGCAGGGGGAGATGGAGGGATGGGGTGGAGGTGGAGGGCAGGGGGAAATTGAGGGCAGAGGGAGATTGAGGGCAGCAGGTGAATGAGGGTAGAGGGAGACTGAGGGCAGCGGGAAATTGAGGGCAGCAGGAGATAAGGACAGAGGGAAATTGAGGGCAGAGGGAGATTGAGAGGACTGGGAGATTGAGGGTAGCAGGAGATTGAGGGTAGAAGGAGATTGAGGGCAGAGGGAGATTGAGGGCAGAGGGATATTGTGGGCAGCTGAAGGGAGAGGACAGAGGGAGATGGAGGGCAGAGGGAGATTGAGGGCAGAGGGAGATTGAGGACAGAGGGAGAGATGCAGGGATGGGGGGGACGTGGAGGGCAGGGGGACATTGAGGGCAGAGGGAGATTGAGGACAGAGGGAGATTGAGGGCAGTGGGAGATTGAGGGGAATGGGAGATTGAGGGGAGTGGGAGATTGAGGGGAGTGGGTGATTGAGGGGAGTGGGAGATTGAGGAAAGAGGGAGATGAGAGCAGAGGGAGATTGAGGGCAGCGGGAGATTGAGGGCAGCAGGAGAATGAGGGTAGAGGGAGATTGAGGGCAGAGGGAGATTGAGGGCAGAGGGAGATTGAGGGCTGAGGAAGAATGAGAGCAGAGGGAGATTGAGGGCAGCAGGAGAATGAGGGCAGAGGGAGATTGAGGGCAGAGGGAGAATGAGGGCAGAGGGAGAATGAGGGCAGAGGGAGAATGAGGGCAGAGGGAGATTGAGGGCAGAGGGAGATTGAGGGCCGAGGAAGAATGAGAGCAGAGGGAGATTGAGGGCAGCAGGAGAATGAGGGCAGAGGGAGATTGAGGGCAGAGGGAGAATGAGGGTAGAGGGAGATTGAGTCCAGCTGGAAATTGAGGACAGCGGGAGATTGAAGGTAGAGAGAGATTGAGGTCAGAGGGAGATTGAGGACAGAGGGAGGTTGAGGGCAGAGGGAGGTTGAGGGCAGAGGGAGGTTGAGGGCAGAGGGAGGTTGAGGGCAGAGGGAGATTGAGGGCAGAGGGAGATTGAGGGCAGAGGGAGTTTGAGGGCAGAGTTGGGATTTTGAGGGCAGAGGGAGATTGAGGGCAGAGTGGCAGTTTGAGGGCAGAGGGAGTTTGAGGGCGGAAGGAGATTGAGGGCAGTGTGGGAGATTGAGGGCAGATGGAGATTCAGGGCAGAAGGAGATTGATGGCAGCGGGAGATTGATGGCAGCGGGAGATTGAGGGCAGCGGGAGATTGAGGGCAGCGGGAGATTGAGGGCAGCGGGAGATTGAGGGCAGAGGGAGATTGAGGGCAGAGGGAGATTGAGGGCAGCGGGAGATTGATGGCAGCGGGAGATTGAGGGCAGCGGGAGATTGAGGGCAGCGGGAGATTGAGGGCAGCGGGAGATTGAGCGCAGCGGGAGATTGAGGGCAGCGGGAGATTGAGGGCAGCGGGAGATTGAGGGCAGAGGGAGATTGAGGGTAGAGGGAGATTGAGGGCAGAGGGAGATCGAGGGCAGAGGGAGATTGAGGGCAGAGGGAGATCGAGGGCAGAGGGAGTTTGAGGGCAGAAGGAGACTGAAGGCCACAGGCGACTGAGAGTAGTGGTACATTGAGGGCAGAGGGAGATTGGGGGCAGCAGGAGAAAGGGGACAGAGGGAGATTGAGGGCAGAGGGAGACTGAGGGCACAGGGATATTGAGAGGGGTGGGAGATTGAGGGCAGAGGGAGATTGAGAGGAGTGGGAGATTGAGGGTAGAGAGGGTTTGGGCAAAGGGAGATTGAGGGGAGTGGGAGATTGAGGGGAGTGGGAGATTGAGGGGAGTGGGAGATTGAGAGGAGTGGGAGATTGAGAGGAGTGGGAGATTGAGAGGAGTGGGAGATTGAGAGGAGTGGGAGATTGAGAGGAGTGGGAGATTGCGAGCAGAGGGAGATTGAGGGCAGAGGGCAATTGAGGGCGGAGGGAGATTGAGAGGAGTGGGAGATTGAGGGCAGAGGAAGATTGAGCGGAGTGGGAGATTGAGGGCAGAGGGAGATTTAGGGCAGCGGGAGAATGAGGGCAGAGGGCGATTGAGGGCAGAGGGAGATTGAGGGCGGGGGAGATGGAGGGCAGAGGGAGATGGAGGGCAGAGGGAGATGGAGGGCATGGGGAGTTGGAGGGCAGGGGGAGATGGAGGGCAGGGCGTAGATTGAGAGCTGCAGGAAATCGAGGGCCAGGGGATATTGAGGGCAGAGGGAGATTGAGGGCAGCAGGATGTTTTGGGCAGAGGGAGATTGAGGGCAGAGTGAGATTGAGGGCAGAGTGAGATTGAGGGCAGAGTGAGATTGAGGGCAGATTGAGATGGAGTGCAGGGGGAGATGGAGTGCAGGGGGAGATGGAGTGCAGGGGGAGATGGAGTGCAGGGGGAGATGGAGTGCAGGGGGAGATGGAGTGCAGGGGGAGATGGAGGGCAGGGGGAGATGGAGGGCAGGGGGAGATGGATGGATGGGGTGGAGGTGGAGGGCAGGGGGAAATTGAGGGCAGAGGGAGATTGAGGGCAGCAGATGAATGAGGGTAGAGGGAGACTGAGGGCAGCGGGAAATTGAGGGCAGCAGGAGATAAGGACAGAGGGAAATTGAGGGCAGAGGGAGATTGAGAGGAGTGGGAGATTGAGGGTAGCAGGAGATTGAGGGTAGCAGGAGATTGAGGGTAGCAGGAGATTGAGGGCAGAGGGAGATTGAGGGCAGAGGGATATTGTGGGCAGCTGAAGGGAGCGGGCAGAGGGAGATTGAGGGCAGAGGCATCTTGAGGACAGAGGGAGAGATGCAGGGATGGGGGGGACGTGGAGGGCAGGGGGACATTGAGGGCAGGGGGACATTGAGGGCAGAGGGAGATTGAGGACAGAGGGAGATTGAGGACAGAGGGAGATTGAGGGCAGTGGGAGATTGAGAGGAGTGGGAGATTGAGGGTAGCAGGAGATTGAGGACAGAGGGAGATGGAGAGGAGTGGGTGATTGAGGGCAGAGGGAGATTGAGGGCAGAGGGCGATTGAGGGGAGTGGGAGATTGAGGGGAGTGGGAGATTGAGGGGAGTGGGAGATTGAGGAAAGAGGGAGATGAGAGCAGAGGGAAATTGAGGGCAGCGGGAGATTGAGGGCAGCAGGAGAATGAGGGTAGAGGGAGATTGAGGGCAGAGGGAGATTGAGGGCAGAGGGAGATTGAGGGCAGAGGGAGATTGAGGGCCGAGGAAGAATGAGAGCAGAGGGAGATTGAGGGCAGCAGGAGAATGAGGGCAGGGGGAGATTGAGGGCAGAGGGAGAATGAGGGTAGAGGGAGATTGAGTCCAGCTGGAAATTGAGGACAGTGGGAGATTGAAGGTAGAGGGAGATTGAGGTCAGAGGGATGTTGAGGGCAGAGGGAGGTTGAGGGCAGAGGGAGATTGAGGGCTCAGGGAGATTGAGGGCAGAGGGAGTTTGAGGGCAGAGTTGGGATTTTGAGGGCAGAGGGAGATTGAGGGCAGAGTGGCAGTTTGAGGGCAGAGGGAGTTTGAGGGTGGAAGGAGATTGAGGGCAGAGTGGGAGATTGAGGGCAGATGGAGATTCAGGGCAGAAGGAGATTGAGGGCAGCGGGATATTGAGGGCACCGGGAGGGAGAGGACAGACGGAGATTGAGGGCAGAGGGAGATCGAGGGCAGAGGGAGATTGAGGGCAGCGGGAGATTGATGGCAGCGGGAGATTGATGGCAGTGGGAGATTGAGGCCAGCGGGAGATTGAGGGCAGTGGGAGATTGAGGGCAGCGGGAGATTGAGGGCATCGGGAGATTGAGGGCATCGGGAGATTGAGGGCATCGGGAGATTGAGGGCAGCGGGAGATTGAGGGCAGCGGGAGATTGAGGGCAGCGGGAGATTGAGGGCAGCGGGAGATTGAGGGCAGAGGGAGATTGAGGGCAGAGGGAGATCGAGGGCAGAGGGAGATTGAGGGCAGAAGGAGAGTGAAGGCCACAGGCGACTGAGAGTAGTGGTACATTGAGGGCAGAGGGAGATTGGGGGCAGCAGGAGAAAGGGGACAGAGGGTGATTGAGGGCAGAGGGAGACTGAGGGCAGAGGGATATTGAGAGGGGTGGGAGATTGAGGGCAGAGGGAGATTGAGAGGAGTGGGAGATT
Organism: Carcharodon carcharias; assembly: GCF_017639515.1. Taxonomy (NCBI): domain Eukaryota; kingdom Metazoa; phylum Chordata; class Chondrichthyes; order Lamniformes; family Lamnidae; genus Carcharodon; species Carcharodon carcharias. Next base: position 266,195,540 of record NC_054467.1, read on the forward strand.
GAGGGTAGAGAGGGTTTGGGCAAAGAGAGATTGAGGGGAGTGGGAGATTGAGGGGAGTGGGAGATTGAGGGGAGTGGGAGATTGAGGGCAGAGGGAGATTGAGAGCAGAGGGAGATTAAGGGCGGAGGGCGATTGAGGGCGGAGGGAGATTGAGAGGATTTGGAGATTGAGGGCAGAGGAAGATTGAGCGGAGTGGGAGATTGAGGGCAGAGGGAGATTGAGGGCAGCGGGCGATTGAGGGCAGAGGGAGATTGAGGGCAGGGGGAGATTGAGGGCAGGGGGAGATGGAGGGCAGGGGGAGATGGAGGGCAGGCGGAGATGGAGGGCAGGCGGAGATGGAGGGCAGGCGGAGATCGAGAGCAGGGGGAGATGGAGGGCAGAGGGAGATGGAGGGCATGGGGAGTTGGAGGGCAGGGCGAGATGGAGGGCAGGGCGTAGATTGAGAGCTGCAGGAAATCGAGGGCCAGGGGATATTGAGGGCAGAGGGAGATTGAGGGCAGCAGGATGTTGACGGCAGAGGGAGATTGAGGGCAGAGGGAGATAGAGGGCAGAGTGAGATTGAGTGCAGAAGGGGATGGAGTGCAGGGGAGATGGAGTGCAGGGGGAGATGGAGGGCAGGGTGAGATGGAGGGCAGGGTGAGATGGAGGGCACAGGCAGATGGAGGGCAGGGGGAGATGGAGGTCAGGGGGAGATGGAGGGATGGGGTGGAGGTGGAGGGCAGGGGGAAATTGAGGGCAGCAGGAGATAAGGACAGAGGGAAATTGAGGGCAGAGGGAGATTGAGAGGAATGGGAGATTGAGGGTAGCAGGAGATTGAGGGTAGCAGGAGATTGAGGGCAGAGGGAGATTGAGGGCAGAGGGATATTGTGGGCAGCTGAAGGGAGAGGACAGAGGGAGATTGAGGGCAGAGGGAGATTGAGGACAGAGGGAGAGATGCAGGGATGGGGGGGACGTGGAGGGCAGGGGGACATTGAGGGCAGAGGGAGATTGAGGACAGAGGGAGATTGAGGACAGAGGGAGATTGAGGGCAGTGGGAGATTGAGAGGAGTGGGAGATTGAGGGTAGCAGGAGATTGAGGACAGAGGGAGATGGAGAGGAGTGGGTGATTGACGGCAGAGGGAGATTGAGGGCAGAGGGAGATTGAGGGGAGTGGGAGATTGAGGGGAGTGGGTGATTGAGGGGAGTGGGAGATTGAGGAAAGAGGGAGATGAGAGCAGAGGGAGATTGAGGGCAGCGGGAGATTGAGGGCAGCAGGAGAATGAGGGTAGAGTGAGATTGAGGGCAGAGGGAGATTGAGGGCAGAGGGAGATTGAGGGCAGAGGGAGATTGAGGGCTGAGAAAGAATGAGAGCAGAGGGAGATTGAGGGCAGCAGGAGAATGAGGGCAGAGGGAGATTGAGGGCAGAGGGAGAATGAGGGTGGAGGGAGATTGAGTCCAGCTGGAAATTGAGGACAGCGGGAGATTGAAGGTAGAGGGAGATTGAGGTCAGAGGGAGATTGAGGACAGAGGGAGGTTGAGGGCAGAGGGAGATTGAGGGCAGAGGGAGATTGAGGGCAGAGGGAGATTGAGGGCAGAGGGCGATTGAGGGCAGAGGGAGATTGAGGGCAGAGGGAGATTGAGGGCAGAGGGAGATTGAGGGCAGAGGGAGTTTGAGGGCAGAGTTGGGATTTTGAGGGCAGAGGGAGATTGAGGGCAGAGTGGCAGTTTGAGGGCAGAGGGAATTTGAGGGTGGAAGGAGATTGAGGGCAGTGTGGGAGATTGAGGGCAGATGGAGATTCAGGGCAGAAGGAGATTGATGGCAGCGGGAGATTGATGGCAGCGGGAGATTGAGGGTAGCGGGAGATTGAGGGCAGCGGGAGATTGAGGGCAGTGGGAGATTGAGGGCAGCGGGAGATTGAGGGCAGAGGGAGATTGAGGGCAGCGGGAGATTGAGAGGAGTGGGAGATTGAGGGTAGCAGGAGATTGAGGGTAGCAGGAGATTGAGGGTAGCAGGAGATTGAGGGCAGAGGGAGATTGAGGGCAGAGGGATATTGTGGGCAGCTGAAGGGAGAGGACAGAGGGAGATTGAGGGCAGAGGGAGATTGACGACAGAGGGAGAGATGCAGGGATGGGGGGGACGTGGAGGGCAGGGGGACATTGAGGGCAGAGGGAGATTGAGGACAGAGGGAGATTGAGGGCAGTGGAAGATTGAGAGGAGTGGGAGATTGAGGGTAGCAGGAGATTGAGGACAGAGGGAGATGGAGAGGAGTGGGTGATTGAGGGCAGAGGGAGATTGAGGGCAGAGGGAGATTGAGGGGAGTGGGAGATTGAGGGGAGTGGGTGATTGAGGGCAGCGGGAGAATGAGGGCAAAGGGCGATTGAGGGCTTAGGGAGATTGAGGGCAGGGGGAGATGGAGGGCAGAGGGAGATGGAGGGCATGGGGAGTTGGAGGGCAGGGGGAGATGGAGGGCAGGGCGTAGATTGAGAGCTGCAGGAAATCGAGGGCCAGGGGATTTTGAGGGCAGAGGGAGATTGAGGGCAGCAGGATGTTGAGGGCAGAGGGAGATTGAGGGCAGAGGGAGATTGAGGGCAGAGTGAGATTGAGGGCAGAAGGGGATGGAGTGCAGGCGGAGATGGAGTGCAGGGGGAGATGGAGTGCAGGGGGAGATGGAGTGCAGGGGGAGATGGAGGGCAGGGGGAGATGGAGGGCAGGGGGAGATGGAGGGCAGGGGCAGATGGAGGGCACGGGCAGATGGAGGGCAGGGGGAGATGGAGGGCAGGGGGAGATGGAGGGATGGGGTGGAGGTGGAGGGCAGGGGGAAATTGAGGGCAGAGGGAGATTGATGGCAGCAGGTGAATGAGGGTAGAGGGAGACTGAGGGCAGCGGGAAATTGAGGGCAGCAGGAGATAAGGACAGAGGGAAATTGAGGGCAGAGGGAGATTGAGAGGAGTGGGAGATTGAGGGTAGCAGGAGATTGAGGGTAGCAGGAGATTGAGGGCAGAGGGAGTTTGAGGGCAGAGGGATATTGTGGGCAGCTGAAGGGAGAGGACAGAGGGAGATTGAGGGCAGAGGGAGATTGAGGGCAGAGGGAGATTGAGGACAGAGGGAGAGATGCAGGGATGGGGGGGACGTGGAGGGCAGGGGGACATTGAGGGCAGAGGGAGATTGAGGACAGAGGGAGATTGAGGGCAGTGGGAAATTGAGAGGAGTTGGAGATTGAGGGTAGCAGGAGATTGGGGACAGAGGGAGATGGAGAGGAGTGGGTGATTGAGGGCAGAGGGAGATTGAGGGCAGAGGGAGATTGAGGGGAGTGGGAGATTGAGGGGAGTGGGAGAGTGAGGGGAGTGGGAGATTGAGGGGAGTGGGTGATTGAGGGGAGTGGGAGATTGAGGAAAGGGGGAGATGAGAGCAGAGGGAGATTGAGGGCAGCGGGAGATTGAGGGCAGCAGGAGAATGAGGGTAGAGGGAGATTGAGGGTAGAGGGAGATTGAGGGCAGAGGGAGATTGAGGGCAGAGGGAGATTGAGGGCCGAGGAAGAATGAGAGCAGAGGGAGATTGAGGGCAGCAGGAGAATGAGGGCAGAGGGAGATTGAGGGCAGAGGGAGAATGAGGGTAGAGGGAGATTGAGTCCAGCTGGAAATTGAGGACAGCGGGAGATTGAAGGTAGAGGGAGATTGAGGTCAGAGGGAGGTTGAGGGCAGAGGGAGGTTGAGAGCAGAGGGAGGTTGAGAGCAGAGGGAGGTTGAGGGCAGAGGCAGGTTGAGGGCAGAGGGAGATTGAGGGCAGAGGGAGATTGAGGGCAGAGGGAGATTGAGGGCAGAGGGAGTTTGAGGGCAGAGTTGGGATTTTGAGGGCAGAGGGAGATTGAGGGCAGAGTGGCAGTTTGAGGGCAGAGGGAGTTTGAGGGTGGAAGGAGATTGAGGGCAGAGTGGGAGATTGAGGGCAGATGGAGATTCAGGGCAGAAGGAGATTGAGGGCAGCGGGATATTGAGGGCAGCAGGAGGGAGAGGACAGAGGGAGATTGAGGGCAGCGGGAGATTGATGGCAGCGGGAGATTGATGGCAGCGGGAGGTTGAGGGCAGCGGGAGATTGAGGGCAGCGGGAGATTGAGGGCATCGGGAGATTGAGGGCATCGGGAGATTGAGGGCATCGGGAGATTGAGGGCAGCGGGAGATTGAGGGCAGCGGGAGATTGAGGGCAGCGGGAGATTGAGGGCAGCGGGAGATTGAGGGCAGCGGGAGATTGAGGGCAGCGGGAGATTGAGGGCAGAGGGAGATTGAGGGCAGAGGGAGATTGAGGGCAGAGGGAGATTGAGGGCAGAGGGAGATCGAGGGCAGCTGGAGATTGAGGGCAGAAGGAGACTGAAGGCCTCAGGCGACTGAGAGTAGTGGTACATTGAGGGCAGAGGGAGATTGGGGGCAGCAGGAGAAAGGGGACAGAGGGAGATTGAGGGCAGAGGGAGACTGAGGGCAGAGGGATATTGAGAGGGGTGGGAGATTGAGGGCAGAGGGAGCTTGAGAGGAGTGGGAGATTGAGGGTAGAGATGGTTTGGGCAAAGGGAGATTGAGGGGAGTGGGAGATTGAGGGGAGTGGGAGATTGAGGGGAGTGGGAGATTGAGGGGAGTGGGAGATTGAGGGGAGTGGGAGATTGAGAGGAGTGGGAGATTGAGGGCAGAGGGAGATTGAGAGCAGAGGGAGATTGAGAGCAGAGGGAGATTGAGGGCAGAGGGCGATTGAGGGCGGAGGGAGATTGAGAGGAGTGGGAGATTGAGGGCAGAGGAAGATTGAGCGGAGTGGGAGATTGAGGGCAGAGGGAGTTTGAGGGCAGCGGGAGAATGAGGGCAGAGGGCGATTGAGGGCAGAGGGAGATTGAGGGCAGAGGGAGATTGAGGGCAGGGGGAGATTGAGGGCAGGGGGAGATTGAGGGTAGGGGGAGATGGACGGCAGGCGGAGATGGAGGGCAGGCGGAGATCGAGAGCAGGGGGAGATAGAGGGCAGAGGGAGATGGAGGGCATGGGGAGTTGGAGGGCAGGGGGAGATGGAGGGCAGGGCGTAGATTGAGAGCTGCAGGAAATCGAGGGCCAGGGGATATTGAGGGCAGAGGGAGATTGAGGGCAGCAGGATGTTTTGGGCAGAGGGAGATTGAGGGCCGAGGGAGATTGAGGGCAGAGTGAGATTGAGGGCAGAAGGGGATGGAGTGCAGGGGAGATGGAGTGCAGGGGGAGATGGAGGGCAGGGTGAGATGGAGTGCAGGGTGAGATGGAGGGCAGGGTGAGATGGAGGGCACGGGCAGATGGAGGGCAGGGGGAGATGGAGGGCAGGGGGAGATGGAGGGATGGGGTGGAGGTGGAGGGCAGGGGGAAATTGAGGGCAGCAGGAGATAAGGACAGAGGGAAATTGAGGGCAGAGGGAGATTGAGAGGAGTGGGAGATTGAGGGTAGCAGGAGATTGAGGGTAGCAGGAGATTGAGGGCAGAGGGAGATTGAGGGCAGAGGGATATTGTGGGCAGCTGAAGGGAGAGTACAGAGGGAGATTGAGGGCAGAGGGAGATTGAGGACAGAGGGAGAGATGCAGGGATGGGCGGGACGTGGAGGGCAGGGGGACATTGAAGGCAGAGGGAGATTGAGGACAGAGGGAGATTGAGGACAGAGGGAGATTGAGGACAGAGGGAGATTGAGGGCAGTGGGAGATTGAGAGGAGTGGGAGATTGAGGGTAGCAGGAGATTGAGGACAGAGGGAGATGGAGAGGAGTGGGTGATTGAGGGCAGAGGGAGATTGAGGGCAGAGGGAGATTGAGGGCAGCGGGAGATTGAGGGCAGCGGGAGATTGAGGGCAGCGGGAGATTGAGGGCAGCGGGAGATTGAGGGCAGCGGGAGATTGAGGGCAGAGGGAGATTGAGGGCAGAGGGAGATTGAGGGCAGAGGGAGATTGAGGGCAGAGGGAGATCGAGGGCAGAGGGAGATCGAGGGCAGAGGGAGATTGAGGGCAGAAGGAGACTGAAGGCCACAGGCGACTGAGAGTAGTGGTACATTGAGGGCAGAGGGAGATTGGGGGCAGCAGGAGAAAGGGGACAGAGGGAGATTGAGGGCAGAGGGAGACTGAGGGCAGAGGGATATTGAGAGGGGTGGGAGATTGAGGGCAGAGGGAGCTTGAGAGGAGTGGGAGATTGAGGGTAGAGATGGTTTGGGCAAAGGGAGATTGAGGGGAGTGGGAGATTGAGGGGAGTGGGAGATTGAGGGGAGTTGGAGATTGAGGGGAGTGGGAGATTGAGGGGAGTGGGAGATTGAGGGGAGTGGGAGATTGAGGGCAGAGGGAGATTGAGAGCAGAGGGAGATTGAGGGCAGAGGGCGATTGAGGGCGGAGGGAGATTGAGAGGAGTGGGAGATTGAGGGCAGAGGAAGATTGAGCGGAGTGGGAGATTGAGGGCAGAGGGAGATTGAGGGCAGCGGGAGAATGAGGGCAGAGGGCGATTGAGGGCAGAGGGAGATTGAGGGCAGAGGGAGATTGAGGGCAGAGGGAGATTGAGGGCAGGGGGAGATTGAGGGCAGGGGGAGATTGAGGGTAGGGGGAGATGGACGGCAGGCGGAGATGGAGGGCAGGCGGAGATCGAGAGCAGGGGGAGATGGAGGGCAGAGGGAGATGGAGGGCATGGGGAGTTGGAGGGCATGGGGAGTTGGAGGGCAGGGGGAGATGGAGGGCAGGGCGTAGATTGAGAGCTGCAGGAAATCGAGGGCCAGGGGATATTGAGGGCAGAGGGAGATTGAGGGCAGCAGGATGTTTTGGGCAGAGGGAGATTGAGGGCAGAGGGAGATTGAGGGCAGAGTGAGATTGAGGGCAGAAGGGGATGGAGTGCAGGGGAGATGGAGTGCAGGGGGAGATGGAGGGCAGGGTGAGATGGAGGGCAGGGTGAGATGGAGGGCAGGGTGAGATGGAGGGCAGGGTGAGATGGAGGGCACGGGCAGATGGAGGGCAGGGGGAGATGGAGGGCAGGGGGAGATGGAGGGATGGGGTGGAGGTGGAGGGCAGGGGGAAATTGAGGGCAGCAGGAGATAAGGACAGAGGGAAATTGAGGGCAGAGGGAGATTGAGAGGAGTGGGAGATTGAGGGTAGCAGGAGATTGAGGGTAGCAGGAGATTGAGGGCAGAGGGAGATTGAGGGCAGAGGGATATTGTGGGCAGCTGAAGGGAGAGTACAGAGGGAGATTGAGGGCAGAGGGAGATTGAGGACAGAGGGAGAGATGCAGGGATGGGCGGGACGTGGAGGGCAGGGGGACATTGAAGGCAGAGGGAGATTGAGGACAGAGGGAGATTGAGGACAGAGGGAGATTGAGGACAGAGGGAGATTGAGGGCAGTGGGAGATTGAGATGAGTGGGAGATTGAGGGTAGCAGGAGATTGAGGACAGAGGGAGATGGAGAGGAGTGGGTGATTGAGGGCAGAGGGAGATTGAGGGCAGAGGGAGATTGAGGGCAGAGGGAGATTGAGGGCAGAGGGAGATTGCGGGGAGTGGGAGATTGAGGGGAGTGGGAGATTGAGGGGAGTGGGTGATTGAGGGGAGTGGTAGATTGAGGAAAGAGGGAGATGAGAGCAGAGGGAGATTGAGGGCAGCGGGAGATTGAGGGCAGCAGGAGAATGAGGGTAGAGGGAGATTGAGGGCAGAGGGAGATTGAGGTCAGAGGGAGATTGAGGGCCGAGGAAGAATGAGAGCAGAGGGAGATTGAGGGCAGCAGGAGAATGAGGGCAGAGGGAGATTGAGGGTAGAGGGAGAATGAGGGTAGAGGGAGATTGAGTCCAGCTGGAAATTGAGGACAGCGGGAGATTGAAGGTAGAGGGAGATTGAGGTCAGAGGGAGATTGAGGACAGAGGGAGGTTCAGGGCAGAGGGAGATTGAGGGCAGAGGGCGATTGAGGGCAGAGGGAGATTGAGGGCAGAGGGAGATTGAGGGCAGAGGGAGATTGAGGGCAGAGGGAGTTTGAGGGCAGAGTTGGGATTTTGAGGGCAGAGGGAGATTGAGGGCAGAGTGGCAGTTTGAGGGCAGAGGGAATTTGAGGGTGGAAGGAGATTGAGGGCAGTGTGGGAGATTGAGGGCAGATGGAGATTCAGGGCAGAAGGAGATTGATGGCAGCGGGAGAGTGATGGCAGCGGGAGATTGATGGCAGCGGGAGATTGAGGGCAGCAGGAGATTGAGGGCAGCAGGAGATTGAGGGCAGCGGGAGATTGAGGGCAGCAGGAGATTGTGGGCAGAGTGGGAGTTTGAGGGCAGAGTGGGAGTTTGAGGGCAGAGGGAGATTGAGGGCAGCGGGAGATTGAAGGGAGAGGGAGGTTGAGAAGAGTGCGAGATTGAGGGCAGAGGGAGATTGAGGGCAGAGGGAGATTGGTGGCAGAGTGGGAGTTTGAGGGCAGATTGGGGGTTTGATGGCAGAGGCAGATTGAGGACAGAGGGAGATTAATGGCAGAGGCAGATTGAGGGCAGCGGGAGATTGAGGGCAGCGGGAGATTGAGGGCAGAGTGGGAGATTGATGGCAGAGGGAGATTTGAGGGCAGCGTGGGAGATTGAGGGCAGAGTGGGAGTTTGAGGGTAGAGTGGGAGTTTGAGGGCATAGTGGGAGTTTGAGGGCATAGTGGGAGTTTGAGGGCAGAGGGAGATTGAGGGCAGAGGGAGATTGAGGGTAGATTGAGACTGAGGGCAGCGGGAGAATGAGGGTAGAGGGTGATTGAGGGCAGAGTGAGATTGAGAGGAGTGGGAGGTTGAGGGCAGAGGGTGATTGAGGGCAGTGGGAGATTGAGGGCAGAGGGAGATTGAGGGCAGCAGGAGATTGAGGGCAGCAGGAGTTTGAGGGCAGCAGGAGATTGAGGACAGCAGGAGAGAGAGGACAGAGAGATTGAGGGCAGCAGGAGAATGAGGGTAGAGGGAGATTGAGGGCAGCGGGAGATTGAGGACAGCGGGAGATTGAGGACAGCGGGAGATTGAAGGTAGAGGGAGATTGAGGTCAGAGGGAGAATGAGGACAGGGGAGGTTGAGGGCAGAGGGAGATTGAGGGCAGTGGGAGATTGAGGGCAGAGGGAGATTGAGGGCAGAGGGAGATTGAGGGCAGCAGGAGATTGAGGGCAGCAGGAGATTGAGGACAGCAGGAGAGAGAGGACAGAGAGATTGAGGGCAGCAGGAGAATGAGGGTAGAGGGAGATTGAGGGCAGCGGGAGATTGAGGACAGCGGGAGATTGAGGACAGCGGGAGATTGAAGGTAGAGGGAGATTGAGGTCAGAGGGAGAATGAGGACAGGGGAGATTGAGGGCAGAGGGAGATTGAGGGCAGCGGGAGAATGAGGGTAGAGGGTGATTGAGGGCAGAGTGAGATTGAGAGGAGTGGGAGGTTGAGGGCAGAGGGAGATTGAGGGCAGTGGGAGACTGAGGGCAGAGGGAGATTGAGGGCAGCAGGAGATTGAGGGCAGCGGGAGATTGAGGGCAGCGGGAGATTGAGGGCAGCGGGAGATTGAGGGCAGCGGGAGATTGAGGGCAGCGGGAGATTGAGGACAGCGGGAGATTGAAGGTAGAGTGAGATTGAGGTCAGAGGGAGAATGAGGACAGGGGAGATTGAGGGCAGAGGGAGATTGAGGGCAGAGGGCGATTGAGGGCAGAGGGAGATTGAGGGCAGAGGGAGATTAAGAGCAGAGGGAGGTTGAGGGCAGAGGGAGATTGAGGGCAGAGGGAGATTGAGGGCAGCGGGGGATTGAGGGCAGCGGGAGATTGAAGGCAGAGGGAGGTTGTGAAGAGTGGGAGATTGAGGGCAGAGGGAGTTTGAGGGCAGAGTTGGGATTTTGAGGGCAGATGGAGATTGAGGGCAGAGTGGGAGATTGAGGGCAGCGGGAGATTGAGGGCAGCGGGAGATTGAGGGCAGCGGGAGATTGAGGGCAGAGGGAGATTGAGGGCAGAGGGAGATTGAGGGCAGAGGGAGATTGAGGGTAGAAGGAGACTGAAGGCCACAGGCGACTGAGAGTAGTGGTACATTGAGGGCAGAGGGAGATTGGGGGCAGCAGGAGAAAGGGGACAGAGGGAGATTGAGGGCAGAGGGAGATTGAGAGGAGTGGGAGATTGAGAGGAGTGGGAGATTGAGGGCAGAGGGAGATTGAGGGCAGAGGGAGATTGAGAGGAGTGGGAGATTGAGGGTAGAGAGGGTTTGGGCAAAGGGAGATTGAGGGTTGTGGGAGATTGAGGGGAGTGGGAGATTGAGGGGAGTGGGAGATTGAGGGGAGTGGGAGATTGAGGGGAGAGGGAGATTGAGGGCAGAGGGCGATTGAGGGCAGAGGGCGATTAAGGGCAGAGGGAGATTGAGGGCAGAGGGGGATTGAGAGGAGTGGGTGATTGAGGGCAGAGGAAGATTGAGCGGAGTGGGAGATTGAGGGCAGAGGAAGTTTGAGGGCAGCGGGAGAATGAGGGCAGAGGGCGATTGAGGGCAGAGGGAGATTGAGGGCAGGGGGAGATTGAGGGCAGAGGGAGATTGAGGACAGAGGGAGATTTAGGGCAGCTGGAGAATGAGGGTAGTGGGAGATTGAGGGCAGAGGGAGATTGAGGGCTGCAGAGAATGAAGGTAGAGGGAGGTTGAGGGCAGAGGGAGATTGAGGGCTGCAGGAGAATGAGGGCAGAGCGAGATTGAGGTCAGAGGGAGATTGAGGTCAGAGGGAGATTGAGGTCAGAGGGAGATTTAGGACAGAGGGAGATTGAGAGCAGAGGGAGATTGAGGGCAGCAGGAGATTGAGGGCAGCGGGAGATTGAGGGCAGCAGGAGATTGTGGGCAGAGTGGGAGTTTGAGGGCAGAGTGGGAGTTTGAGGGCAGAGGGAGATTGAGGGCAGTGGGAGATTGAAAGGAGAGGGAGGTTGAGAAGAGTGCGAGATTGAGGGCAGAGGGAGATTGAAGGCAGAGGGAGATTGAGGGCAGCAGGAGATTGAGGACAGAGTGGGAGATTGAGGGCAGAGGGAGATTGAGGGCAGAGTGGGAGATTGAGAGGAGTGGGAGGTTGAGGGCAGAGGGAGATTGAGGGCAGAGTGGGAGGTTGAGGGCAGAGGGAGATTGAGGGCAGAGTGGGAGTTTGAGGGCAGAGTGGGAGTTTGAGGGCATAGTGGGAGTTTGAGGGCAGTGGGAGATTGAGGGCATAGTGGGAGATTGAGGGCAGAGGGAGGTTGAGGGCAGAGTGGGAGGTTGAGGGCAGAGTGGGAGATTGAGGGCAGAGGGAGATTGAGGGCAGAGTGGGAGATTGAGAGGAGTGGGAGGTTGAGGGCAGAGGGAGATTGAGGGCAGAGTGGGAGATTGAGGGCAGAGTGGGAGTTTGAGGGCTGTGGGAATAAGCTCAGAAAGCAGTGAGTTTTTGAAACTCTTTCTAAAATGGCAGTGGAAGCAGAGTCTTTGAATATTTTTAAGGCAGAGCTAGATAGATTGTTAATTAACAAGGGGGTGAAAGGTTATTGGGTGTAGGCAGAAATGTGGGGTTGAGATTACAATCAGATCAGCCATGATCTTATTGAATGACAGAGCAGGCTCGAGGGGCCGAATGGCCTACTCCTGCTCCTAATCCGTCTGTCCGTATGTATGTTCTTTTACTTTCAGTTCGATGCTGCCTTTTACTTTTTTTGTTAGCCATGGATTGTGGGTCCTACTCTTGGAATTTTTCTTTCTGATTGAAATGTATGTATTCTGTGTACTATGATATCCCTTTAAATGTCTGCCACTGTATCTCTATTCACCTATCCCTTAACCTTGTTTTCCAGTTCACTTTAGCGAGCTCTGCTTTCATATGGCCTTAAAATTGCCCTTAAGTTTAAAATACTGGTCCCACTATTTTCTCCCTCAAACTGAATGTAAAATTTAATCATATTATGATCGCTGTTACCTCGGGGTGCCTTCACTATGAGGTTATCAATTAATCCTATCTCATTACACAATAGCGGGTCTAGCATAGCCTACCCTCTAGTTGGCACAGATTGTGCTGTTCCAAGAAACTATCCCGAAAACGTTCTATGAACTCCTCACCTATATTTAAACAGGAAATGCTGGAAAACTCAGCAGGCCTGGCAGCCTCTCTGAAGAAGAGTCATACGGACTCAGAATGTTGACTCCGTTTCTCTCTGCTCAGATGCTGCCAGACCTGCTGAGTTTTTCCACCATTTTCAGTTTTTATTTCAGATTTCCAGCATCCGCCGTATTTTGCTGTTATCCTCATCTATACTACCTTTGCCCATCAGATTTTTCCACCGTATAGATTAAAATCTCCCGTGATTATTGCTATACCTTTCTGACGAGGCCCCATTATCTTTTCCTTGTTTACAATTAGGAGGCCTGTACACCTTATCATTTCTCATCTCAACTCAAACTGTTTCTACATTCTGTTTTCCTAAACTTAGATCGTCCCTCTATAAAGAGTTAATCCGATCATTAATTAACAGAGCCAGCCCTCCACCTTTTCCTAGCTTCATGTCCTTCCTAAATGTCATGTACCCTTCAATATTCAGGTCCCAATCTATGTCATCCTGAAGCCATGTCTCTGTAATGGCTATCGGATCATATTTATTCATTTCTATTTGTGCTATCAGTTCATCTGTTTTGTTTCGAATACTGCGTGCATTCAGATATGGAGCTTTTAGTTTTGTCCTTTTATTAATTTTGCAACCTCTCACTTTATCTGTTGACTTACTCTTAGATTTGTACTCTCTGTCCCTACCTGTCATGGTCTGTTTATTATTTCCCATATTTGTGTCTTTCTTTCTTACCTTGTCTCTCCTCTTTGTTAAAACACATCTCAAATTTGATCCCTTGCCCCCCTATTTAGTTTAAAACCCTCTCTACTTGCCTAGTTAGGTGGCTGGCTAGAATACCAGACTGTCCTGACGGTTCAGATCCCACTTTCCCCACTACTGGTGCCAGTGCCCCATCAATCGGACCCCAATTCTCCCATACCATTCTCTGAGCCACGCATTCATCTCTCTAAACTTATTTATCCTCTGCCACTTTGCATGTAGTTCAGGTAATAATCCAGAAATTATTGCCTTTGAGACTCTGCTTCTTAATTTGGTGCCTAGTTCCTCATGCTGACAATGCAGAACCCCCTTTCTTGTCTTGCCTATGTTGTTGGTACCTACATGGACCATGACAACTGGATCCTCCACCTCCCACTGTAACTTCCTCTCCAGCCTTGAGTAGATGTCCTGAACCCTGGCACTGGATCTTCTGAACTCTTGCTCTTTGCTGCCAAGAACAGTGTCAATCCCCCTCACTATACTGTTCCCTACCACCATTACATTCCTTTTTGCTTCCCTCATTTGAATAGCTTCCTATACCATGGTGCTACCACAGTCTGCTTACCCACGCAGCAGCCCCCACTTTCATCTAAACAAGCTGAGAGAACCTCAAACCTGTTGGACAATTGCAGAGGCTTACACTCCTGTACTGCTGCCCCCTGGGACCTTTTACCTGCCTCACTCACAGTCACACCCTCCTGTCCCTGACTATTGACCAAATCAGAAGGCCCTATCCTAAGTGGTGTGACTGCCTCCTGGTACAAAGCATCCAGGTAACCTCCCCCTTCCCTGATGTATTGCAGTGTCTGCAGCTCAGCCTCCAGCTCAATGACGCTGAGCTGAAGTTCCTCAAGCTGCAAACACTTACTGCAGATGTGTTTGCTCTGGATCACAGTGTTATCCAGAAGCTCCCACATGCTGCAGCCTTGGCACATGTCCTGCCATCCTTAATGTGTTTTCATTAATTAACTAATTATTTTATCCAATTTATTTTCTTTTATGTATTTTATTAATCTTACCACAAATTCCTGTACTATTTTAAGCCTTAGGAGGGAATAGGCCTCAAACACTGACCAGATACTCACCAAACAGCTAGCTTCTTCCCCTGTAGTAGAGCAAGAATAGAGCAAGAACCCATTCCTACTGGGTGAAAAAAATTAGAAAAAACAAAAAGATAGGAACAGCTCCTTCCTTTGGTTGTCAGTGTACTTCTTAGCACATTGAGGATTTAGCTAATGTAACCCCACTATTTAAAAAGGGAGGCAGGTAGAAAACAGGGAATCATAGACCAGTCAACGTGACGTCATTGGTGGGGAAATTTCTAGAGTCCGTTATAAAAGATTTAATAGCTGAGCACGTGGAAAACAGTGGCAGAATCAGACAGAGTCAACATGGATTTACGAAAGGGAAATCATGCTTGACAAATCAACTGGAATTTTTTGAGGATGTAACTAGTAGAGTTGATGAGGGAGAGCCAGTGGATGTGGTTTATTTGGACTTTCAGAAAGCTTTCGGAAGGTCTTTTTCCGAATGGCAGGCTGTGACTAGTGGGGTACCGCAGGGATAGGTGCTGGGACCCCAGTTATTCACAATATATATTAATGATTTAAATGAGGGAATTAAATGTAATATCTCCAAATTAGCAGAATGCACAAAGCTGCGTGGGAGGGTGAGCTGTGAGGAGGATGCAGAGATGAATCAGTGTGATTTGGACAATCTGAATGAGTGGGCAAATGCATGCCAGATGCAGTATAATGTGGATAAATGTTAGGTTATTCATTTTGGTAGCAAAGACAGGAAGGCAGATTATTATCTGAATAGCTAGAAATTGAGAGAGGGGAATGTGCAATGAGACCTGGGTATCCGCATACACCAGTCACTGAAGGTAAGCATGCAGGTGCAGCAGGCGGTAAAGAAGGCAAATGGTATGTTGACCTTCATAGCCAGAGGATTGGAGTACAGGAACAGGGATGTCTTGCTGCAATTGTACAGGACCTTGGTGAGACCACACCTGGAATAGTGTGTGCAGTTTTGGTCTCCTTATCTGAGGAAGGATGTACTTGCTATAGAGGGAGTGCAGCAAAGGTTTACCAGACTGATTCCTGGGATGAGGGGACTGACACATGAGAGATTGAGTCGGTTAGGATTACATTTGCTGGAGTTCAGAAGAATAAAGGGGGATCTCATAGAAACCTATAAAATTCTAACAGGATTGGACAGGGTAGATGCAGAAAGGATGTTCCCGATGGTGGGGGAGTCCAGGACCGGGGTATGGGGTAAACCATTTAGGACTGAGATGAGGAGAAATTTCTTCACCCAGAGAGTGGTGAGCCTGTGGAATTCGTTACCACAGAAAGTAGTTGAGACCAAAACATTGTATGTTTTCAAGAAGGAGTTAGATATAGCTCTTGGGGCGAAAGGGATCAAAGGATATGGGGAGAAAGTGGGAGCAGGCTATTGAGTGGCTGATCAGCCATATCATAATGAATGGTGGAGAAGGCTCGAAGGGCCGAATGGCCTACTCTTGCTCCTATTTTCTATGTTTCCATGTTTCTAAGTGTTTACCCTGCCCGTTGCGAACAGTGTCTGGAGCATGCTGTTTGATATGATCCGCCAGTCTTCGGGCCATATCTAGCATCACACTGGCACTGAGATTCATAGACCACATTACTCATTGGTGTGATAGGCAGAACATGTCTTTGGCTTGACAGCAGCATCCTGTTAGTGGCGAGTGCCACTCGCGTTGCTACTGCATAATTAGCAGCGTGACACAGCTAGCTTCACCTGTTGCTCAAATATTTGAGATACCTTGCACTTCTAGGGTAATATGAGGTGGAATGGTCCCTTTTTGGGCCGAAAGTGATAGACTTAGGCCCATTCATGAGTTTGTGTGATATACAGCTTGAAATGATCTAATCAGGGTGGCCATTATCCAGCAGCATGTCTTTTATGGGCCTTACATCAGCATCAAGACTGCATGGTGAGCAAATGGCTTGGGCAATATTTATGAGGTTGCCAATAAGGTCAATCTGCTAGCGTGTGGAACTATAAGAATCCCAACTGGTGTATTGACCAGTGAAGGTAGGCTTGCAGTAGACCGTGGTAGAGAACGCCCTGACAGATTTCTCAACTAGTACGTCAAGTAAAGGGAGTTCATTTGACTGCTCCATTTCAAAGGCGAATTTGGGTGCAGAATGGAGCCTATTAAGACATGTAAGGAAATTATTATGTGCAGCTGCGGATTTAAATATAGCAAATGTACCATCCACATATTGGGAATATGTGAGGCGTAGGAGGTTAGGTGTCATTCCATCAAAGACAGGTTTGTGAGACCTGGGCCTAGATGGGCTCCCATGGTAACACTATCTATTTGGACACACATGGTGTCATTAAAACGGAACTCAACTGCAGGAGTTGCTGAGCTCATAATCTCAATGAGTTTTTAAATTAATTTATGGGATGTGAGCTTCGCCGGCTAGAGCAGCATTTATTGCCTATCCATAGTTGCTCTTGAGAAGGTGGTGGTGAGCTGCCTTCTTGAACCACTGCAGTCCATGTGGTGTAGGTACACCCACAGTGCTGTTAGGAAGGAAGTTCCAGGATTTTAACCCCAGCGACAGTGAAGGAAAGGCAATATGTTTCCAAGTCAGGATGGTGAGTGACTTGGAGGGGGACTTCCAGCTGGTCGTGTTCCCATCTATCTGCTGCCCTTGTCCTTCTAGGTGGTAGTGATCGTGGGTTTGGAAGATGCTGCCTAAGGAGCCTTGGTGAGTTTCAGAAGTGCATCTTGTAGATGGTACACACACTGCTGCTACTGTGCGTTGGTGGTGGAGGGAGTGAATGTTTGTGGATGTGGTGCCAATGAAGCGGGCTGCTTAGTCCTGAATGGCGTAGAGCTTCTTGAGTGTTGTGGGAGCTGCGCTTATCCAGGCAAGTGGGGAGTATTCCATCACACTCCTGACTTGTGCCTTGTAGATGGTGGACAGGCTGTGGGAGTCAGGAGGTGAGTTACTCATTGCAGGATTCCTAGCCTCTGACCTGCTCTTGTAGCCACAGTATTTATATGCCTAGTCCAGTTCTGTTTCTGGTCAATGTTAACCCCCAGGGTGTTGATAGTGGGGGATTCAGTGATGGTAATACCACTGAATGTAAAGGGGTTAGGTTCCCTCTTATTGGACATGGTCATTGTCTGACACTTGTGTGGCACGAATGTTACTTGCCACTTGTCAACCCAAGCCTGGATATTGTCCAGTTCTTGCTGTATTTGGACATGGACTGCTTCAGTATCTGAGGAGTCGTGAATGGTGCTGAACATTATGTGAGCAACCCCATTTCTGACCTTATGATAGAAGGAAGATCATTGATGAAGCAGCTGAAGATGGTTGAGCCTGGGACACTGCCCTGAGGAACTCCTGCAGTGATGTCTTGGATCTGAAATGCCTGACCTCCAACAACGACAACTACCTTTCTTTGTGCTAGGTATGACTCCAAGCAGTGGAGAGTTTTCCCCCGATTCCCATTGACTCCAGTTTTGCTAGGGGTCCTTGATGCCACACTCGGTCAAATGATACCTTGATGTCAAGGGCAGTCACTCACCTCAGGAGTTCAGCTCTTTTGTCCATGTTTGAACCAAGGCTGTAATGAGGCCAGGAGCTGAGTGGCCCTGGCGGAACTCAAACTGAGCATCAGTGAGCAGGTTATTGCTAAACAAGTGCCGCTTGATAGCACTGTTGATGATCACTTCCATCACTTCACTGATGATTGAGAGTAGACTGATGTGGCCCGGTTGGATTTGTCCTACTTTTTGTGTACAGGGCAATTTTACACATTGCCCGGGTAGATGTCAGTGTTGCAGATTGGAGGGTGGCAAATGTAACTTCACTACTTAAAAAGGAGGGAGGGAGAAAGCAGTGAATTACAGACCTCATTACAGCCTGCCCTCAGAAGCAGGGAAAATGCTGGAGTCTATTATTAAGGATGTGATGGCAGGACACTTAGAAAATCAACAAGATTAGACAATGTCAACATGGATTAAGGAAGGGAAATCATGTTTGATAAACCTCCTGGAGGTTTTTGAGGACGTAACTGGCAGAATAGATAAGGGTGAACCAGTGGATGTGGTTTATTTAGATTTTCATAAACCTTTCGATAAAGTCGTACATAAGAGATTAGTGTGTAAAATTAAAGCACATGGGATTGGGGTAAATATATTGAGAATTGGTTAGCAGACAGGAAACAGTAGGAAGAAATGAGCCTTTTTCGGAGTGTCAGGCAGTGACTAATGGGGTGCCCAGGGATCAGGCTTGGGCCACAGCTATTCACAATATATTTGGATGAGAGAACCAACAGTAATATTTCCAAGTTTGCTGACAACACAAAACTTGGTGGGAATGTGAGCGATGAGGAGAGTGTTAAGAGGCTTCAAGGTAATTTCACCAGGTTGAGTGAATGGGCAAATACATGGCAGATGCAGTATAATGTGGATAATTGTGAAGTTATCCATTTTGGTAGGAAAAATAATGGTAACCTGTAAAAACAGAATGGCAGGGTATTATTTAAATGTCGTTTATTGAAAGGGGAATTGAATATAAAAGTAAGGATGTTTTGCCACAGTTTTGTAGTGCATTGGTGAGACCACATCTAGAGTACTGTGTACAGTTTTGATCTCCTTATTTAAGAAAGGATAGAAATTCATTAGAAGCAATTCAGAGAAGATCCGCTCGTCTGGTACCTGGGATATGGGTTACCTTATGAGGAAAGATGAATGATTGGACAGGCTAGGCCTAGATCCATTGGAGATTAGGAGAATGAAAGGCGATCTTATCGAAACATGTATGATCCTTTTACAATATTCATTCATGGGATGTGGGCATTGTTGGCTAAGCCAGCATTTATTGCCCATCCCTAATTGCCCTTGAGAAGGTGGTAGTGAGCTGCCTTCTTGAATCATTGCTGTCCTGAGGGGACTTGACAGGGTGGATGCTGAAAGGATGTTTCCCTTTATCGGAGAGACTGGAACTAGGGGACACATTTTAAAAATAAAGGGTTTTCCATTTAAGACAGAGATAAGAAGGAATCATTCCTCTCAGCAGGTTGTGAATCATTGGAACTCTCTCCCCCAGAGAGTGGTGGAGATAAGGTCAATGAATATGTTTAAGGCAAAGATAAATAGATTATTGACTAACAAGTGAGTGAAAGGTTATTGAGGGTAGGCAGAATGTGGAGTTGAGGCCACAATCAGATCAGCCATGACCTTATAGAATGGCGAGCAAGTTCGAGGGGCTGAATGGTCTACTATTCCTAATTTGTATGTGCCTATGTTTGTACCTTGGAGAGTTTGAGAAAGCTACAGAGATGGGGAGGAGTGAGATCAATGGAGGGATTTGAAAGATGGATGAAATACTGAAATTGATGCATTTCTTAACCAGGAGCCAATAGAGGTCAGAGAGCAGAGTGGTGATGGGTGCGATTATGTTAGGACATGGGCGGCAGAGTTTTTCAGGGCCTCAAGTTCACTGAGGGTAGAAGATGGGAGGTTAGTCAGGACTGTGTTGAAATAATCGAGTCCAGAGGGAACATGGCATTGATGAAGGCTTCAACAGCAAATGAACTGAGGTAGGGTAAGAGTTGAGATACTATGGAGGTAGAAATAGGTGGTCTTGTAATGATGTGGATATGTGAAAGGGAAATTATGTTTAAGATTTTGTGAAGGGGAAATCCTGTTTAAGAGCTTATTGGAGTTCTTTGAGGAAGTAATGCGCTATGGATAATGGGGAACCAGTGGACGTGCTGTACTTAGATTTCCAGAAGGCATTTGATAAAGTGCCACATCAGATGTTATTGTGTAAAATAAAATCTCATGGTGTAAGGGGTAACATATTGGCATGGATAGAATCTTGGCTGGCTAACAGGAAGCAGAGAGTAGGCATAACTGGGTCTTTTTCAGGTTGGCAAGATGTAACGAGTGGCCTGCCACAGGGATCAGTGCTGGGACCTCAACTGTTTACACTTCATATAAATGATGAAGGGATGGATGGGATGGTTTCCAAATTTGCTGATGACACAAAGATAGGAAAGTAAGTTGTGAAGAGGACGTAAGGAGGCTACAAAAAGATATAGATAGGTTAATTGAGTGGGCAAAGATTTGACAAATGGAGTATAATGTGGGAAAATGTGAAATTGTCCATTTTGGCAGGAAGAATGAAAGAGAAGCATATTATCTAAATGGTGAGAGATTGCAGAGCTCTGAGGTGCAGAGAGATGTGGGTGTCCTTGTGCATGAATCACAAAAGGTTAGTACGCAGGTACAGCAGGTAATTAGGAAGGCTAATAGAATGTTTATTGTGAGGGGAATTGAATAAAAAAGTAAGGAGGTTATGTTCAGTTGTACAGGGCATTGGTGAGACCACATCTGGAGTACTATGTACAATATTGGTCTCCTTTATTTAAGGAAAGATGTAAACACGTTTGAAGCAGTTCAGAGAAGATTTACCAGACCAATATCAGGAATGGGCAGGTTGTCTTATGAGGAAAGGTTGGACAGGTTAGGCTTGTATCCGCTGGAGTTTAGAAGAGTAAGAGGGGATTTGATTGGAACATATAAGATCCTGAGGGGCCTTGACAGAGTGGATGTGGAGAAGATGTTTCCTTTTGTGGAAGGATCTAGAACTAGGGGTCATTGTTTAAAAATAAGGAGTTTGCCATTTAAAACAGAGATGAGGTGAAATCTTTTCACTCAAAGAGCTGTGAGTCTTTGGAACTCTCTTCCTGGTGAAAGCAGAGTCTTTGGATATTTTTAAGGCAGGGGTGGATAGATTCTTGGTAAGCAGAGGGGTGATCGGTTATCAGGGATAAGTGGTATGCAGATTTGAGATTACTGTCAGATCAACCATGATTTTATTAAATGGTGGAGCAGGCTCGAGGGGCTGAATGGCCTACCATGCTCCTTTTCCGTATGTTCGTGTATGCTTGTTAACGTTTCAGGCAATGTGAAGAAGAATTGTGTGGACTTGAAATGTTAACTCTGTTTCTCTCTCCACCGATGCAGTCAGACTTGCTGAGTTTTTCCAGAACTCTCTGTTTTTATTGCAAACAATCTAGCTCAACTTCAGATAGTTGTTAGGGAGCGGGATGGAATTGGTGGTGAGTGAAGATGAATAGTGGCTTCTTTATTCCCTAATATCTAGTTGGAGGAAATTTCTACTCATTCAATTCTGGATATCATACAAGCAGTCAGGCAATTTAAAGACAGGGTGAGTCTGAGATGAGGCGAGGTGGAGTAGGGTGTTTTCAACCCACATATTGACAAGGAGCAATATGGAGATGATAAAAAGGAGTCCCTGAGCTCTGGAATTTCCTCCATAAACTGCTCTGCCTTGCACATTCTCTCCTCTTTCAAGATATTTTTTAAAACATGCCTTTTTGATCAAGTTTTTGTCATCCATTATGATTTCTCCTTATGTGTCAAATTTGGTTCGTTAACATACTTGTGAAGCATTGTGAGGGTTCAATACCTTACAGGCACTATATGAATGCATTTTGAATCAGTTTCCTCCACCCTTTCAGATACAGACTTCCAGTTCACAACTCGTGTGTATTCCTTTAGGTCACTTCTGGTTTTTTTTATGAATTATCATAACATTGTATTCCTTGGTTTCCAACTTTTCTGCTACTCGAAATTTCTTTTCATTTACTTTACCAACACTGATTATAATATTAAACATCTCCATCAAATCTCCCTTTAATCTTCACTGATATAAAGAGAACAGCTTCAGCTTTTCACAGCTGAAGTCTAACTGAAGTCTTTCATCACTGGTACCATTTCAGTAAGGCCCTCCTGCAAATTTTCTTAATCTTTGATTTTTTTCCCTTAAGTGTTATGCCCAGAATTGAATCTAACACTCCATCTGAGAAAAAACAAATACTTTATAATGTGTTAACATTATATCAATATCCTATTTCCCTCCAGTAAATCTACCAGCCTGACTGAATTGAGTGTGATTAATTCCATACCCCATGGTTATTGCAGGTAGCATCACATTCTTCCACTTTGAACACGCTCGGATCCTCACATTTTTGCTGGTGGCAGACCTGTGAAATTGAAAACAGAACAATAATGTCATCACAATGTCATTCAGCTTTAAAATGGGCCAGTAAGTGCCCAAGCGAATCTAAACTGGTTCAGAATCACAAATGAGGGTCAGGGCACAGTTATAGAAAAGCAAACTATTGCCGATGCTGTAAACCTGAAATAAAACCAGGGAACGCTCGACATACTCAGATCAGGTCAGGCAGCATTGACAGAGAGAAATAGAGTTAACATTTGGGAATTGAGAACTGAACTGAATATGTAAGATTCAGAGGGGAAATGAAAATGTAACTCAGAGAAGGAAATATAGAGCTGCAAATGGTGTCGGAAAAATTGATGGATTGAAGGCTGATAAATCCCCAGGGCCTGATAATCTACATCCCAGAGAATTTAAGGAGGTGGCCCAAGAAATAATGGATGTGTTGGTGGTCATCTTTTGAGATTCTATAGACTCTGGAACAGTTCCTACAGATTGGAGGGTAGCTAATGTAACCCCACTATTTAAAAAGGGGGGGGGTAGAGAGAAAACAGGAATTATAGACCAGTCAGCCTGACGTTGGTAGCGGGGAAAATTCTAGAGTCCATTATAAAAAATTTAAGAACTGAGCACTTGGAAAACAGTGGCAGAATCAGACAGAGTCAGCATGGATTTACGAAAGGGAAACCATTCTTGACAAATCTACTGGAATTTTTTTACACTGTAACCAGTAGAGTTGATGAGGAGCCAGTGGATGTGGTTTATTTGGACTTTCAGAAGGCTTTCAACAAAGTCCCACCTAAGAGATTAGTGTGTAAAATTAAAGTGCATGGGCTTGGGGGTAGTGTATTGAGATGGATAGAAAACTGGTTGGCAGACAGGAAACAGGTCTGCACTGGAGTGCTGCTTTGGGCTGCAGTAAAGTGTTTAAGTTAGAGTTTGGTGACTGAGGGAGATCAGTGAGGAGGGAATGAGATGATCCTTTGAGTACCTGGGTACGATCGGGTAAGTATTTACTACTTTTATCGCTTATAGTTTTTAAGGTCTTATTTTGGGGTTCATCGTTTGTGAGGGCTACATTCTGTAACAATGAGGAGCAGGGAAGAAGGGCCCTGGGGTAATTGATATTATTTGATATTAAGTACCTTTCGAAAGGTTTAATTTAACTTAAAGGGGTAAGTCATGGCAGTAGAGCTCAAAGTCGTGGTGTTCTTCTCCTGCTCTATGTGGAAAGCCGGGAACATTTCCAGTGTCCGGGACCAGCATGTGTGCAGGAAGTGTCACCAGCTGCAGCTCCTGGAAGCCCAGGTTTCGGAGCTGGAGTGGTGGCTGGGGACACTGTGGAGCATCCATGATGCGAAGAGCATCGTGGATAGCACGTATAGAGAAGTGGTCACATCGCAGGTTAAGAGTCCATAGGCAGGAAGGGAATGGGTGACCAACAGGCAGAGCAAGAGGACTAGCAAGGCAGTGCAGGAATCTCCTGTGGCTATTCCCCTGCAGAACAGATATACCGCTTTGAATACTGTTGGGGAGAATAGCCTCTCAGGAGAAAGCAGCAACAGCCAAATTTGTTGCACCATGATTGGCTCTGCTGCACAGGGGAGGAGCAAAAAGTGTGGGAATACAATAGTTATAGGGGATTCAGTTGTAAGGGGAATAGATAGAACTGTTGAAGGGTCATGATGACTTGAAACATCAACTCTTCTCTTCTCCGCCGATGCTGCCAGACCTGCTGAGTTTTTCCAGGTAATTCTGTTTTTGTTTTGGATTTCCAGCATCCGCAGTTTTTTGTTTTTATCTCCAGGATGGTATGTGCCTCCCTGGTGCTAGGATAAGGATGTCTCAGAGTGGTGGAGGACATTCTGAAGGGGGAGGGTGAACAGCCAGTGGTCGTGGTGCATATTGTTACAAACGACATAGGTAAAAAAAGGGATGAGGTCCTAAAAGCAGAATATAGGGAGTTAGGAAGTAAGTTGAAAAGTAGGACCTCAAAGGTAGTGATCTCAGGATTACTACCAGTGCCACATGCCAGTCAGAGTAGAAATAGCAGGATATATCAGATGAATACGTGGCTGAAGAGATGGAGTGAGGGGGATTGGGACATTGGGACTGGTTCTGGGGGAGGTGGGACCAGTATAACCTGGACAGGTTACACCTGGGCAGGACTGGGACTGATGTCCTATGGGGAATATTTGCTAGAGTGGTTGGGGAGCCTTTAAACTAAAATGGCAGGGGGATGGGAACCTATGCAAGGAATCAGAAGAGGGGGAATCAAGGACAAGAACAAAAGACAGAAAGAGGAATAAGTAAAGTGATAGTCAGAGAAATCAAGAGCAAGAATCAAACAGGGTCTCAGTGAAAAATAGTGGGAACAGGACAAGTAATGTTAAAAAGACAAGCCTTAAGGCTTTGTGCCTTAACGCGAGGAGCATTCACAATAAAGTGGATGAATTAACCAAGCAAATAGATGTAAACAGGTGTGATATAGTTGGGATTATGGAGACATGGCTGCAGGGTGACCAGGGATGGGAACTGAACATCCAGGGGTATTCAGTATTTAGGAAGGACAGACAAAAAGGAAAAGGCGGTGGAGTTGCATTGCTGGTTAAAGAGGAAATTAACGCAATAGTGAGGAAAGATATTAGCTCCAACGATGTGGAATCTGTATGAGAAACACCAAGGGGCAAAAAACATTAGTGGGTGTTGTATATAGACCCCCAAACTGTAGTGGTGATATTGGGAATGGCATTAAACAGGAAATTAGAGACGCATGCAATAAGGAACATCTGTATTTATGGGTGACTTTAATCTGCATATAGATTGGGAAAATCAAATTAGTAACAATACCGTAGAGGAGGAATTCCTGAAGTGTATATGGGATGGTTTTTGGACCAATACATTGAGGAACCAACGAGAGAACAGGCCATCCTAGACTGGGTATTGTGTAATGAGAAAGGAATAATTGGCAATCTAGTTGTGCGAGGCCCCTTGGGGATGAGCAACCATAACATGATAGAATTCTTCATCAAGATGGAGAGTGACATAGTTGACTCTGACACTTGGGTCCTGAATGTTAATAAAGGAAACTACGATGTTATGAGACATGAGTTGGCTTTGATAGTTTGGGAAATGTTACTTAAATGGATGACGGTGCATAGGCAATGGCAAAGATTCAAAGAGCGCATGGGTAAACTGCAACAATTGTTTATTCCTGTCTGGCACAAAAGTAAAACAGGAAAGGTGGCCAAACCATGGCTTACAAGGGAAATTAGAGATAGTATTGGATCCAAGGAAGAGGCATACAAATTGGTCAGAAAAAACAACAGACCTGAGGATTGGGAGCAGTTTAGAATTCAGCAAAGGAGGACCAAGGGATTGATTAAGAAGGGGAAAATAGAGTAAAAGAGTAAGCTTATGGGGAACATAAAAACTGACTGTAAAAGTTTCTATAGGTATGTGAAGAGAAAAAGATTGGTAAAGACAAATGTAGGTCCATTGCAGTCAGAAACAGGGGAATCGATAATGGGGAACAAAGAAATGGCTGACCAACTAAATATATACTTTGGTTATGTCTTCACAAAGGAGGACACTAATAACACACCAGATATGTTGGGGAACACAGGGTTTAGTGAGAGGGAGGAACTGAAAGAAATCATTATTAGTAGGGAAATGGTGTTGGGGAAATTGATGGGATTGAAGGCTGACAAATCCCCAGGGCCTGATAATCTACATCCCAGAGTACTTACGGGTGTGGCCCTAGAAATAGTGGATGCATTGGTGGTCATCTACTGAAATTCTATAGACTCTGGAACAGTTCCTACAGATTGGAGTGAAGATAATGTAACCCCACGATATAAAAAGGGAGGCAGAGAGAAAACAGGGAATTATAGACCAGCCAGTCTGACGTTGGTAGTGGGGAAAATTCTAGAGTCCATTATAAAAGATTTAATAGCTGAGCACGTGGAAAACAGCGGCAGAATCGGACAGAGTCAGCATGGATTTACGAAAGGGAAATCATGCTTGACAAATCTACTGGATATTCAAATATTTTGAGAATGTAACTATTAGAGTTGATGAGGGGGAGCCAGTGGATGTGGTTTACTTGGTCTTTCAGAAGGCTTTCGACAAAGAGTCACATTAGAGATTGGCGTGTAAAATTAAAGCACATGGGCTTGGGGGTAGTGTATTGAGGTGGATAGAAAACTGGTTGGCAGACAGGAAACAAATGGATCTTGTTCCGAATGGCAGGCAGTGACTCATGGGGAACTGTTGGGATCGGTGCTGGGACCCCAGTTATTCGCAGTATATATTAATGATTTAAATGAGGGAACTAAACGTAACACTCCAGATTTGCAGATAACGCAAAGCTGGGTGGGAGGGTGAGCTATGAGGAGGATGCAGAGATGCTCCAGTGTGATTTGGACAAACTGAGTGGGTGGGTAAATGCATGGCAGATGCTGTATAATGTGGATAAATGTGAGATTATCCATTTTAGTAGCAAAAACAGGAAGGCAGGTTATTATCTGAATGGCTATAAATTGAGAGAGGGGAATGTGCAACGAGACCTGGGTGTCCTTGTACACCAGTCGCTGAAGGTAAGCATGCAAGTGCAGCAGGCGGTAAAGAAGGCAAATGGTATGCTGGCCTTCATAGGCAGAGGATTCCAGTACAGGAGCAGGGATGTCTTGCTGCAATTGTACAGGGCCTTAATGTGACCACATCTGGAATATTGTGTACAGTTTTGGTCTCCTTATCTGAGGAAGGATATTCTTGCTATAGAGGGAGTGCAGCGAAGGTTTACCCGACTGATTCCTGGGATGGCGGGACTGACATATGAGGAGAGATTGAGTCGATTAGGATTATATTCGCTTGAGTTCAGAAGAATGAGGGGGGATCTCATAGAAACATATAAAATTCTAACAGGTCTGGACAGGGTAGATACAGGAAGGATGTTCCCGATGGTGGGGGAGTCCAGAACCAGGGGTCACAGTCTGAGGATATGGGGTAGACCATTTAGGACTGAGATGAGGAGAAATCTCTTCACACAGAGAGTGGTGAGCCTGTGGAATTCGTTACCACAGAAAGTAGTTGAGGCCAAAACATTGTATGTTTTCAAGAAAGAGTTAGATATAGCTCTTGGGGTGAAAGGGATCAATTGATATGGGGAGAAAGTGGGAGCAGGCTATTGAGTTGGATGATCAGCCATGATCATGATGAATGGTGGAGCAGGCTCGAAGGGCCGAATGGCCTACTCCTGCTCCTTGTTTCTATGTTTCTATAATGCCGCCGAGCGGGTGAGGACTGGCGGAGGGCCAGCCCAAGCGGCGATTCTCAGCTGCTTTGTGCAGGAGGCCCTAGATTTGGAGAGCCGCCATGCGCCCAGATCCACAGGTATCGGTGAGGCTGGGATGCTACGGGCAGGTATTTTAGCCCAGCACTGAGGTCAACAGGCATAGCTGTGCTGAATATTCAGTGTTTGAAGTTTGCACCATGGAAGGATGAGCGCATAATGATCCAAGGGACAGGGATGCACATTGACATTGTCTCCACGTTAACTGATCCAACGTCCTTGTTCTTCCTTTCAGCATCAACGGAACAGGACCGGGGGTAGGAGGCACAGGGGCCCCTCTCACACCCGAGGGCCCTGAAGTCTCGGACTCACCAGAGTCACAACATCTCTGCCAGGCAGGCATCAGACCAGATACTAGCACCTCGGTGGGAATTAGAACATCGGCTAGTGTCCCGGGGCACAGCGGTAAGGGCACTTCACATTCACTGGAGGAGCTGGCGGATTCAGAGAGTGCCCATGGCGCCAGCAGGCGGAGGACTGCAGGGGACCAGGCACATGCTCAGTTGGTACCTGATGATGTGCCTCTGGAGTCGTCCGCGACACAGCAGGTGCAGGAAATGCGGCTGGGTTTGTGGGAGGATCTGGCTATGGATGAGGATGAGGCTATGCTTGACTTGGTGTCCGTGGTGGAGGAGTCTACCCGGACTATCGCTGAAACAATGAGCCACATGACTGAGTGCCATGCGTCCTCCTTGGAGAGATTGGCGACTGTCATGGAGAGGCTCCTCCAGGAGACCCTTCAGGGCTTCCTGGGGATGTGCTGTCACCTCAGCTGGTCAGTGCCAGTGTGGGAGATGGTCTGGGCACCAAGTTTCACACCTCAATGCCCATCCATCCACAGTGAGCCTCGGTGAGCAGGAAGGTCCAAATGTCAGCACAGCAGCTGCCTGTCGCCTCTGCGAGCTCCTCTCAGGGGGCTCCGTTTGAGGGCAGCAGCTCCTCCACCCCTCTCCCACTGACCGTTGGATCCAGTGAGGCTGCGACGATTGGGGAGATGCCAGCTATGGAACTGGCCGCTCCCTCCCAGGTGGAACCAGCACAGGCTCCACCGGCCAGAGGACACCCACCAAGGTCATCGAGGCCAACAGGACAGCAGAGTCAGCAGGCTGTCTCACAAGCCACTCCGAGCGAGGGGGCAGCACCAAGACATAGCACCCGCAAACGTAAACATAAGGCACCTTCGGCATACCACGGGTTTATCACTGGTGCTTTTGTGTTGGCCCAATATGAGGTCTTTATGAATTGGTGTGATGTTTAACACCTTTGTCATTTTGTTTTCTTTAGTTCTTTTTGTTCCAATATTAAATTCAGACATGTGACCATGGCTGAGGGTGCTTCTTTTCTCCTGCAGGTGGATGGTTACCAATAATGTTATGAGTGATTTGTGGGACATTCAGCTTTATTGACAAGGCCCTTAGTTAATGTTCCTATCCAGGGAGATTTAGCACTCAGGTATCAAGTATGGAGCCTGCAGCCCAGTCTTGTCCTGGAGGTCCATCTGTGGTGTTCTAGCTGAAGGTTCATTGGATTAAAGCCTCCCGGGTGTCCCTGCCTCCCTGGTGTATGCCCAGGTCAGTGTCAACCCCCTCAGCACTTCCCTGTGTGTGCTCATCCTCGGACTCACTGCTGGACTCATCGTGTGCAGCCGGAGCCACTGCATCGACATCTTCATCGTCCATTGTTTCCTCCCTTTCCAGCACAAGATTGTAGAGAGTGCAGCATGCAACCACTATCAGTGACACACGATCTGGGGGGTACTGGAGTGCGCCCCCTGAACGGTCCAGGCCTTGGAAGCGCATTTTGAGAAGACTGATGGTTCTCTTCACCACAGCCCTTGTGGAAGCTTCTATTGTAGCGCTGCTCAGCTTCTGTTCTTGGATGGTGTAGAGGCATCATGAGCCACCTTCTGAGGGGATAGACCTTGTCACCCAGCAGTCATCCATCCAGAGCTAGAGCACTGAAGAGCCCTGGCACCTGGGAGTGTCTGAGGATGTAGGCATCTTGGGAGCTGCCTGGGTACCTTACACAGACTTGTAGAATCTGTATCCTGTGATCACACACTATCTGCACGTTCATGGAATGGAAGCCCTTCCTGTTGACAAAGGCACCAGGCTCACCTGCTGGCGCCTTGATGGCCACATGTGTACAGTCTATAGCACCCTGGACGTGGGGGAAGCCAGCAATGGCCACGAAGCCTCTGGCTCGCTGTGTCTGAGTTGCCTGGTCCCAACGGAAGTGGATGAAGGTCAATGCCCGTCTGAACAGAGCGTCTGTGACCTGCTTCACACAAGTGTGGACAGCTGATTGGGAGACACCACAAAGATCACCCACCGAGCCCTGGAAGGAACCAGATGCATAGACGTGGAGGGCAACTGTGACCATCAGAGCCACTGGCATGGAGTGTCCTCCCACACAGTTAGGGGAGATCTCAGGGCCAATCATCTGACAGATGTAGTTGACTGTCTCCCTTGAGAGACGGAGCCTCTTTCGGAACTATACCTCAGTCATATTGAGGTAGCTGCTTCACCGCCTGTAAACCCTGGCAGCAGGATAGTGGTGTCTTCTGCGGCCCCTTCCACCTTGGACAAGCTCTTGGCCCTGCGTCCCTTGTGTCTGTGCCTGTCCTCCCAAAGGTGGCTCCCCTGGAGGCTCAATTTGTACTCCTGGCCTCCTCCGCCTTCTAGCCCTCCCTTTCTCCTCAGAGGAGGTTCCTCCAGTGGAGAGTTCAGCTCCCATTCCCAGGCTAAGGGAAGGCTTCCTGAAACCTGCAGGCCCAAAAAGGATTCCTCACTGCAGAGTGCTGACCTGAACGTTGTGAGTCCAGACCCAGCAGCTGATCTGCATTATGAAATATTGCAGATCACACAGGCAAGTATCAGTAACTTTGAAAAATCAATATCTGACAGAGCACACTTGCAACCCCACTGAGCCCTCTTATCCCGTCCGTGGATGAGGTTTACACAAATGTGTCCTACCCGCCTACCTATTGTGCCCTGGCGCCGACCCGAAGATTGCACAGGCATCAGAAAATTGGCCCCTCAAGGGCCTTAAGTGGCCCATTAATTAATGGTGGGTGCGCATCGGAAATCATCACATACCCACCCAACAAATTAGCGGGATGGTGCGCGGTGATGTCAGGACACTCTCCCAACATCACCATGCGGCATTTTATGCATCGGCATGCAGGTCACGCCAATGGGAAAATTCTGCCAAAATTCACAGAAGAACATAAGAACTAGGAGCAGGAGTCGGCAATTCAGCCCCTCGAACCTGCCCTGCCATTCATTACGATCATGGCTGATCTCATTTCGGCCTCAACTCCAATTTCCCGCCCTCTCCCTATAACCTTTCAACCCGTTACTAATTAAAAATCTGTTTATCTCCTCCTTAAATTTATTCAGCGTCCCAGCATCCACTGCACTCTGAGGTAGTGAATTCCACAGATTAACGACCCTTTGAGAAAAGTAATTCCTCCTCATCTCTGATTTAAATCTACCACCCCTTAGCCTAAAACTATGGCCTCTCATTCTAGAATGCCCCACAAGTGGAAACATCTGCTCCACGTCCACTTTATCTATCCCCTTTAGCATCTTATACACCTCAATTAGATCTCCTCTCATCCTTCTAAACTCTAGCGAGTATAGGCCTAAACTGCTCAAT
This sequence comes from Carcharodon carcharias, assembly GCF_017639515.1. Classification (NCBI taxonomy): domain Eukaryota; kingdom Metazoa; phylum Chordata; class Chondrichthyes; order Lamniformes; family Lamnidae; genus Carcharodon; species Carcharodon carcharias. Next base: position 266,226,382 of record NC_054467.1, read on the forward strand.
CTCTCCTCACAAGACAAGCCCCGGATCTCTGGAATCAATCTAGTGAACCTCCTCTGAACCGCCTCCAATGCAATTATATCCTTCCTCAAGTAAGGGGGCCAAAACTGTGCACTGTACACCAGGTGCAGTCTCACCAATGCCTTGTACAGTTGCAACAACACTTCCCTATTTTTATACTCTATTCCTTTAGCAATAAATGCCAAAATTCCATTTGCGTTCCTTATTACCTGCTGTACCTGCATACTAGCTTTCAGTGATTCATGCATGAGGATACCCAGATCCCTCGGCACTGAAGCATTCTGAAGTTTCTCTCCATTTAAATAATAAGTTGCCTTTTAATTCTTCCAACCAAAACACTTATCCACGTAAACTCCATCTGCCAAATTTTGGCCCATTCACCTAACCTGTTCATATCCATTTGTAAATTTCTTATTTCTTCATTGCAAATTACTTTCTCACCTCTTTTGGTGTCATCTGCACATTTAGCTATAGTACTTTCTATCCCTGAATCCAAGTCATTAATATAGATTGTAAATAGCTGGGTCACAGCCAGGAATCCAAGTTATAACCGTCTTCCCAGAAAACAAAAGCTTAGTTTCATTGTTTTTAAAACTATTTCATTACAGGGAAATGAGCTAGGGAATGGGCATCCTGGACTGCTCTTCAAAAGGGAGAAGAAATGGATTGCATTATGACATCAGTAGAAGGAAGTGTGTCATGCGATTCAGCTTTAACTTCACTTTGGCCCAGAGCAGAGCACAGAACACACAACTCTGCAGCTCTGATGACCTTTTCTGTCCATGTATATCTGTTCAGGAATTCTAGATTTAACAAATGAACCCACGACGTGTTTGCACAATCCTATATAAGTGATTGGTGCCTTTATATAATTATAAAACCAGAACAAATGGCATTGAAGATGAGGGAGCAGGGGCAGAAATTGAATGTATAAAGTAGGGGACTAGGTGAGGAGCAGTACTGAAGAGAATATGTCTTTAACTGTGGACAGGTGAGGGAAAGTACAGAATGAACATTGGGGAAGAAAATGTATGAGCTTCAATCGGGAGAGTGGAACAGTAACAATTACTTTCGTGTTCATATTGTTTTATACTGACTATGAATTGATTACCAGCGTTTCAGAGCACTTTGTTCCATCATTAATCAGGAAGTCAGAGTAGGCATCATCATAAGAAGGAAATAGTTTCCTGCAGCCAGGCAGAAAGATACCGCCCTCCACTCGTCCTCCCATCAGTGAAATCGGCCGTTCCGCAAGACACTGGATTCTTCCACAAGCTAAATTCCTGTAGGGGAGAGACAAGAAAATTAGACCTTCCAGATTTACAATTTAAGGAGGTCACCATTGCTACAAGCTTGGTCAGTGTCGGTCTGTGTTGGGTCATGTAAATCTCTGGATTTACATGAAGGGAGAGTTGGCAGCAGAAGCAGACCAAAAAACAACTGGGAGCAGAAGGGAGAGGACAAATTGAAGCCCAGGCTCAGAGCCGAACCGTCTCACCCAGAAGGGAGAGAGAGGGAGTCGTGCACAAAACAGAGGCCCGCAGTGGAGTCAGGAACAGGAATAACCCGGGGTGGAGTAAGGAACAGGAATGGCCCGGGGCGGAGTCAGGAACAGGAATGGCCCCGGGTGGAGTCAGGAACAGGAATGGCCCGCAGTGGAGTCTGGAACAGGAATGGAGTGGGGCGGAGTCAGGAACAGGAATGGCCCGGGACAGAGTCAGGAACAGGAATGGAGCGGGTTGGAGTCAGGAACAGGAATGGAGCGGGTTGGAGTCAGGAACAGGAATGGCCCCGGGTGGAGTCAGGAACAGGAATGGCCCACAGTGGAGTCTGGAACAGGAATGGAGTGGGGCGGAGTCAGGAACAGGAATGGCCCTGGGTTGGAGTCAGGAACAGGAATGGCCCGGGACAGAGTCAGGAACAGGAATGGCCCGTAGTGTAGTAAGGAACAGGAATGGCCCGTAGTGTAGTAAGGAACAGGAATGGCCCTGGGTTGGAGTCAGGAACAGGAATGGCCCGGGACAGAGTCAGGAACAGGAATGGCCCGTAGTGTAGTAAGGAACAGGAATGGCCCGTAGTGTAGTAAGGAACAGGAATGGCCCGGGACAGAGTCAGGAACAGGAATGGCCCGGGACAGAGTCAGGAACAGGAATGGAGCGGGGCGGTGTCAGGAACAGGAATGGCCCGGGACAGAGTCAGGAACAGGAATGGCCCGTAGTGTAGTAAGGAACAGGAATGGCCCAGGGCGGAGTCTGGAACAGGAATGGCCCAGGGCGGAGTCAGGAACAGGAATGGAGCGGGGCGGTGTCAGGAACAGGAATGGCCCAGGGCGGAGTCTGGAACAGGAATGGCCCAGGGCGGAGTCAGGAACAGGAATGGCCCAGGGTGGAGTCAGGAACAGGAATGGAGCGGGGCGGAGTCAGGAACAGGAATGGAGCGGGGCGGTGTCAGGAACAGGAATGGCCCTGGGTGGAGTCAGGAACAGGAATGGCCCCGGGTGGAGTCAGGAACAAGAATGGCCCGGGACAGAGTCAGGAACAGGAATGGCCCGGGACAGAGTCAGGAACAGGAATGGCCTGCAGTGTAGTAAGGAACAGGAATTGCCCCGGGTGGAGTCAGGAACAGGAATGGCCCCGGGTGGAGTCAGGAACAGGAATGATCCGGGGTGGAGTCAGGAACAGGAATGGCCGGTGCTGAGTCAGGAACAGGAATAGTTCTGGGTGGAGTCTAGAACAGGAATGGCCCAGGGTGGAGTCAGGAAAAGGAAAGGATCAGGGCAGAGTCAGGAACAGGAATGGCCCGGTGCTGAGGCAGGAACTGGAATGGCCCGGTGCTGAGGCAGGAACAGGAATGGCCCAGGGCGGAGTCTGGAACAGGAATGGCCCAGGGCGGAGTCAGGAACAGGAATGGCCCAGGGTGGAGTCAGGAACAGGAATGGCCCAGGGTGGAGTCTGGAACAGGAATGGCCCGGGTCAGAGTCTGGAACAGGAGTGGCCCAGGGTGGAGTCAGGAACAGGAATGGCACAGGGTGGAGTCAGGAACAGGAAAAGCCTGGAGTGGAGTCAGGAACAGAAGTGACCCAGGGTGGAGTCAGGAACAGGAATGGCCCAGGGCGGAGTCAGGAACAGGAATGGCCTGGAGTGGAGTCAGGAACAGGAATGGCCCAGGGAGAAATCAGGAACAGGAATGACTCGGAGTGGAGTCAGGAATGGGAATGGCCCAGGGTGAAGTCAGGAACAGGTATGGTTCTGAGTGGAGTCTAGAACAGGAATGGCCCAGGAAGGAGTCAGGAACAGGAATGGCCCAGGGTGGAGTCAGGAACAGGAATGGCCCAGGGTTCAGTCAGGAACAGGAATGGCCCAGGGTGAAGTCAGGAACAGGTATGGTTCTGGGTGGAGTCTAGAACAGGAGTGGCCCAGGAAGGAGTCTAGAACAGGAATGGCCCAGGAAGGAGTCAGGAACAGGAATGGCCCAGGGTGGAGTCAGGAAAAGGAAAGGATCAGGGCAGAGTCAGGAACAAGAATGGCCCGGTGCTGAGGCAGGTGCAGGAATGGAGTCAGGAACAGGAATGGCCCAGGGTGGAGTCAGGAACAGGAGTGGCCCAGGGTGGAGTCAGGAACAGGAATGGTTCTGGGTGGAGTCTAGAACAAGAATGGTTCTGGGTGGAGTCAGGAACAGGAATGGCCCAGTGTGGAGTCAGGAACAGGAAAAGCCTGGAGTGGAGTCAGGAACAGGAATGACCCAGGGTGGAGTAATGAACAGGAAAAGCCTGGAGTGAAGTCATGAACAGGAGTGACCCAGGGTGGAGTCTGGAACAGGAATGGTTCTGGGTGGAGTCTGGAACAGGAATGGTTCTGGGTGGAGTCTGGAACAGGAATGGTTCTGGGTGGAGTCTGGAACAGGAATGGTTCTGGGTGGAGTCTGGAACAGGAATGGTTCTAGGTGGAGTCTGGAACAGGAATGGCCTGGGAAGGAGTCAGGAATAGGAATGGCCGGTGCTGAGTCAGGAATAGAAATGGCCCGGGGTGGAGAGAGGATCAGGAATGGCCCAGGGCAGAGTCAGTTAGAGAAATGACACAGAGCAGAGTTAGGAAAAGGAATTGCCTGGAGCAGAGTCAGGAACAGGAATGGCCCAGGGTGGAGTCAGGAACAGTAATGGCACGGAGTGGAGTCAGGAACTGGAATGGCCCGGGACTGTCAGGAACAGGAGTGGCCCAGGGTGGAGTCAGGAACAGGTATGGGCAGGGTCAGAGTCAGGAACAGGAATGGTCCAAGGTGGAGTCAGGAACAGGAATGGTTCTCGGTGGAATCTGGAACAGGAATGGTTCTGGGTTGCGTCTGGAACAGGAATGGTTCTCGGTGGAGTCTGGAACAGGAACAGTTCTGGGTGGAGTCTGGAACAGGAATGGTTCTGGGTGGAGTCTGGAACAGGAATGGTTCTGGGTGGAGTCTGGAACAGGAATGGTTCTGGGTGGAGTCAGGAACAGGAATGGTCCAGGGTGGAGTCAGGAACAGGAATGGTTCTGCGTGGAGTCTGGAACAGGAATGGTTCTGCGTGGAGTCTGGAACAGGAATGGTTCTGCGTGGACTCTGGAACAGGAATGGTTCTGTGTGGAGTCTGGAACAGGAATGGCCCGGGAAGGAGTCAGGAACAAGAATGACCCGGGTCAGAGTCAGGATAAGGAAAGGACCAGGGCGGAGTCAGGAACAGGAATGGCCGATGCTGAGTCAGGAATAGAAATGGCCCGGGGTGGAGTCAGGAACAGGAGTGGCCCAGGGCAGAGTCAAGTAGAGAAATGACCCAAGGCAGAGTTAGGAAATGGAATTTCCCAGAGTAGAGTCAGGAATAGGAATAAGATGGAGTGGTGTCAGGAACAGGTTGGAGTCAGGAACAGGAATGGCCCAGGGTGGAGTCAGGAACAGGAGTGGCTCAGGGTGGAGTCAGGAACATGAATGGCCCAGGGCAAAGTCAGGAACAGGAGTGGCCCAGGCAGAGTCAGGTAGAGAAATGACCCAGGGCAGAGTTAGGAAATGGAATTTCCCAGAGTTGAGTCAGGAACAGGAATGACCAAGGGTGGAGTCAGGAACAGGAAAAGCCCGGGGTGGAGTCAGGAACAGGAATGGCCAAGTGCGGAGTCAGGAACAGGAAAAGCCCGCGGTGGAATCAGGAGCAGGAATGGCTCAGGGTGGAGTCAGGAGCAGGAATGTAGTCAGAAGCAGGAACAGACTAGAATCAATAGGATGCATGGACACACCAGGACAGAGCAGTTAATGAATTGGAAACAGGAATGGGCTTGGTTGGAGTTGAGAGCAGGAACAGGGTCCGGCGCAGGAAGAGACAAGTGCGGAATCAGGAAGAATGGACTGGGATGGGGTTGGGAGCATGAATGGGATCAGGAGATGCAGTGTATTTGGACAAGTGAAAGAAACGAGCAATCTATTACATCCCTGAATGGCCATAAATATATTAATAATAAAGGTATTTGTTTGTATCTGTTAAGGGAGTTAATCCAAAGAAATAAAAGCAAGTTCCTGCAGTTTGGACCTTTGGAGTGCAGTTCCTGTTCCATGTGGGAACTCCAGGTCACATCTCATGTCCGGAACAAACGTACCTGCAGGAAGTGTCGTCAGATGCGCAGCTTGAGCTTTGGCTTTTCGATATTTAGCAGAAGCTGGAGTCATTGTAGTGCATCCATGAAGCTGAGAGCTTTGTGGATAGCATGTTTACTGATATGGTCACATCTCAGTTTAAAGGATTGCAAGCAGAGAGGGTATGGGCAGGCAGTCAGGAAGGATCAGAGAAGAAATGCAGGAGTCTGCTGAGAGCAACTTCCTCTCAATCAGTATATATCTGAATACTGGTGAAAGCAACTATCCCTCTGAGATGTACAACAAGAGCCAATTCTATGGCATCTAGACTGGTTCAGCTGTTCAGAAGAGCAGGGTTTGGAAATAAATCGTGAGAGAAGTTTCAATAGTTAGGGAAAAGGCAGGAGCTTCTTATGCTGCAGGTGTGAATCCAGGATGGTACATCACTTCCCTGGGGCCTGGTTCAAGATGTCACTGAATGGCTGCAGAGCATCCTGAGGAGAAAGGGTTAACAGCTAGTGATCATGGACATTATTGGTACTAGCAACAAAAGCATAAATAGAGTAATGCTTCTGCATTCAGAGTTCAGGGAGTTAGGAAAGAAATCAGCAAGGAAGCTCTCAAAAGTAGTAATCTTCAAATCATGTGGAAGTTCATTCCAGGTCCTAACCACTTGCTGCATAAAAAAAACTTTTCCACTTGTCACCATTACTTCTTTTTCCAATCACCTTCAGTCTGTGCCCTTGGATTCTCAATCCTTCCACCAAAGGACTGTTTCTCTCTGTCTATTCTATCCCTCTATCAAATCTCATTTCAACATTCCGTTCTCCAAGGAGAACAGTCCCAACTTCTGCAATCTGCCCACACAAGTAATGTTTCTCATCCCTGGAACCATTCTTATCTTTTGCATTGATGTGCTGGGCTCCCCCATCACTGATGATGAGGATACTTGTGGAGCCTCCTCCTCCAGTGAGTTGTTTAATTGTCCACCACCATTCATAACTAGTTGTCATGCCCTAACAGAACTGGAGTCAATGGGAATCAGGGGGAAAACTATCCACTGGTTGGAGTCATATCCAGCACAAAGGAAGATGGTTGTGGTTGTTGGAGGTCAGTCATCTCAGCTGCAGGATATCACTGCAGGTGTTCCTCAGGGTAGTGTCCTCGGCCCAACCATCTTTAGCTGCTTCATCAATGACCTTCCTCCCATCATAAGATCAGAAGTGGGGATGTTCACTGATTATTGCACAATGTTAAGCACCATTTACAACTCCTCAAGTACTGAAGCAGTTCATATCCAAATGCAGCAAGACCTGGGCGATATCCAGGTTTGGGCTGACAAGTGGCAAGTAACATTCGCGCCACACAAGTGTCAGGCAATGACCATCACAAACAAGAGAGAATTCCAAGGGCAACTCCCTCACAAATGTATACCACTGTGCCACACCTCTGGGACAGGACATACCCAGGGATGGTGATGGTGGTGTCTGGGACATTGTCCATAGGGTATGATTCCGTGAGGATGACTATGTCAGGTTGTTGCTTGACTGGTCTGTGAGACAGCTCTCCCACTGCTGGCACTATCCCCCAGAGGTTAGTAAGGAGGACTTCAAGGGTCTAGAGGGCTGAGTTTGCCATTGTTGTTTCCGGTGCCTATGTCAATGCCACGTGGTCTGTACGGTTTCATTCCTTTTAGGTGTTATAGTAGTTTTGATCCAACTGAATGGCAGGCGAGGCCACTTCAGAGGGCCTATAAGAGTCAACCACATTGCTGTGGGTCTGGAGTCACATGTAAGCCAGACCAGGTAAGGACGACATATTTCCTTCCCTAAAGGACAACAGTGATTGATATGGGCTTTTACAACAATCGAGAGCAGTTTCGTGATCACCTGGAGTCAAGGTTCCAACTCCAGATTTTACTGATTGAATTTAAATTCCACCAGCTGCAGAGGTGGGATTTAAAGGCCTGTCCCCAGAACATTTGCATGGGCCTCTGGGTTACAAGTGCAGTGACATTACCAATATACCATAAGGAACATAAGAACTAGGAGCAAGAGTCGGCAATTCAGCTCCTTGAGCCTGCCCTGCCATTCATTACTATCATGGCTAATCTCATTTCGGCCTCAACTCCAATTTCCCTCCCTCTCCCCATAACTTTTCAACCATTGCGAATTTAAAATCTGTCTATCTCCTCCTTAAATTTATTCAGCGTCCCAACATCCGCTGCACTCTGAGGTAGTGAATTCCACAATTTAACGACCCTTTGAGAAAAGTAATTCCTCCTCATCTCTGATTTAAATCTACCACCCCTTAGCCTAAAACTATGGCCTCTCATTCCAGAATGCCCCACAAGGGGAAACATCCGCTCCACGTCTACTTTGTCTATCCTCTTTAGCATCTTATGTACCTCAATTAGATCTCCTCTCATCCTTCTAAACTCTAGCGAGTATAGGCCTAAACTGCTCAATCTCTCCTCACAAGACAAGCCCCGGATCTCTGGAATCAATCTAGTGAACCTCCTCTGAACCGCCTCCAATGCAATTATATCCTTCCTCAAGTAAGGGGGCCAAAACTGTGCACTGTACACCAGGTGCAGTCTCACCAATGCCTTGTACAGTTGCAACAACACTTCCCTATTTTCATACTCTATTCCTTTAGCAATAAATGCCAAAATTCCATCTGCCTTCCTAATTACCTGCTGTATCTGCATACTAGATTTCAGTGATTCATGCATGAGGACACCCAGATCCCTCTGCACTGAAGCATTCTGAAGTTTCTCTCCATTTAAATAATAAGTCGCCTTTTTATTCTTCCGACCAAAATGGATAACCTCACACTTATCCACGTTAAACTCCACCTACCAAATTTTGGCCCATTCACCTAACCATATCAATTTGTAAATTTCTTGCTTCTTCATTGCAACTTACTTTCTCACCTATTTTAGTGTCATCTGCGAATTTAGCTATAGTACCTTCTATCCCTGAATCCAAGTCATCAATATGGATTGTAAATAGTTGGGGCACAAGGACCGAACCCCGTGGCACCCCACTAGTTACAGCTTGCCATCCAGAAAAAGGCCCATTTATCCCGACTCTCTGCTTTCTGTTGGTTAGCCAGTCCTCTATCCAAGCTAATACAATACCCCTACCTCCATGTGATCTTATCTTGTATATTAATCTTTTGTGTGGCATCTTTTCAAAGGCCTTCTGGAAGTCCAGATACACTACATCTACAGGATCCCCATTATCCACTTTGCTTGTCACATCTTCAAAGAACTCTAGCAAATTAATCAAACACGATTTGCTCTTCATAAAACTATGCTGACTCTGATGGATTGCAATTTGACTTTCCAAATGCCCCATTACTACTTTCTTAATAATGGATTCCAACAAGTTCCTGACAACAGATGTTAAACTAACTGGTCTATGGTTTCCTACTTTCAGCCTCCTCCCCCTCCCCCACCTTTTTGAATAAGGGTGATATATATTAGCATTTTTCCAATCCACTGGAACTTTTCCAGAATCCAGGGAAGTATGGAATATTATTACCAATGCATCCACAATTCCACTGCCACTTCCTTTAAGACCCTGGGATGTAGCCATCAGGTCTTGGGGACTTGTCACCCTTTAATCCCAATAGTTTGCTCAGTACTTTTTCTCTGATGATGGTGATTATTCTAAGTTCCTTCTCTATACCCTCTGCTCTACCTGTTAATATTGGGGTGGTACTAGTGTCCTCCACTGTGAAAACTGAGGCAAAATATTGATTAAGCGTCTCTGCCATTTCTGCATTCCCCACTATTAACTCCACAATCTCATCCTTCAAGGGACCAACATTCACTTCAGCAACTCTCTTTCCATTTTTATACTTGGAGAAGCTTTTGCTATCAGTTTTTACATTTTGCATTAGTTTTCTTTCATAATTTACCTTTGCTCTTTTTATTTTTTTTTAGTAACCCTTTGTTGATCTTTAAAAGTTTCCCAATCTTCCATCCTGCCACTGACCTTTGCAATTTGGTATGCCTTAGTTTTTGCCTTTATGTTATCTTTAACTTCCTTGCTTAGCCATGGATGCTTTTTCCCCTCACACCATCTTTCTTCCAATTTGGGATATATTTTACTTGGGAGGAATTGAATATCCCCTTAAATATCTGCCACTGTTCATCAACTGTCCTACCTTGTAGTCTTCCTGTCCAGTCCACCAGGGCCAAATCTGCCCTCATACCTATGTAGTTACCTTTGTTTAACTCCAGAACACTAGTGTGGGACTCACGTTTCTCACTCTCAAACTGAACTTGAAATTCCATCATGCTATGATCACTCTTCCCTAGAGGACCCTTTACTATGAGATCATTAATTAATCCCAACTCATTGCACAAAACCAAATCCAGAATAGCCTGCTCCCTGTTTGGTTCCACAACATATTGCTCCAAGAAACAATCTCTAATACACACTATCAACTCTCCCTCGGGGTTACCTTTCCAATTTGATTAGTCCAGTCTATATGCATATTACAATCACCCATGATTATTGCCGTGCCTTTCTTACATGCTCCCAGTATTTCCTGGTTTATACTGTGCCCTACTGCTGAACTACTGTTTGGGGACCTATAGATTACTCCCACCAAGGACTTCTTTCCCTTGCTATTTCTTATTTCTACCCAGACTGACCCTATGTCTTGCTCTCCAGTGCCTATATCATTCTTCTCTATAGCATTGATCTCTTCCTTTACTAACAAAGCTACACCACCTCCTTTTCCTTCCTGCCTATCCTTCCGAAACACTGAGTACCCTTGGATATTCAACTCCCAAACCTGTTCTCCCTGTAGCCATGCCTCAGTAATTGCCACCAAACAATACCTATTTATCTCTATTTGCACTGTTATCTCATTTGTTTTATTCCGAATGTTATGTGCATTCAGATACAAAGCACAAGAGAGGATTTACAGGCAGAAAGAGCAACAGGTGAAAGCACTAAGAGGCTGGATAGTGCAGAGCTCCCCAGGAAGCTGACTGGTCATCCTCAATCTTGCTGTTTTTATGATGTGGAAAAGGCCTTGCTTTCCATGTCCAAACCAGATCCTGCACCAGACAAGCTGAGTATTTTGAGCATTTTCTGATTTTATTGCCTGATATCTAAGGTGCGCGAGGTTGCCTGACTGGTTGGGTTTCTTGAGATGCACAGCAGCAGCAGGGAGATAACATCAACTTCAGACAAAGGCTAAGTGCCTTTTCAATAGTGCTTGCTTACAAAAAGGAGGACAGAGTGTTTCCTCTCAACTAACAACAATCGAGAAACTCACCAAGGCTCCTTTGACAGCACCTTCCAAACCCATGACCACTACCATCTCGAAGGACAAGGACAGCAGATGCATGGAAACACCACCACCTGGAAGTTCCCCTCCAACCACTCACCATCCTGACTTGGAAATATATCACCGTCCCTTCACTGTCACTGGGTCAAAATCCTGGAACTCCCTCCCTAACAGCACTGTGGGTGTACCTACACCACATGGACTGCAGCGGTTCAAGAAGGCAGCTCACCACCACCTTCTCAAGGGCAACTAGGGATGGGCAAAAAATGCTGGCCCAGCCAGTGAAACCCACATCCTGTGAATGAATGAACTTACCTGCCACTCTGTCAGCTATCTAACCCTATCCATTCCAGATTGAACAACTTGCCCCCCTGTGATTGGACCTTACTTCCCCCATTATGGAATTGGAGACTGAACCTCACCCACCCATCCTCAGGGATTGGGGATAAATATGCAAACACACCACAATGGCAGGCAGGCAGACGCACAAACCCACAGAGACATGCAATCACAGGCACACTGGGGAGATCTCCCCCCTCCACTAACCCCCGTTGTGGGGGTTGTGCAGTGGCGGGCGGGGGCAGGCACCTCCATTTCACATGGGCAGGCCAATTAAGTCCCGCCCAGCGTGAGGCGCATCTGGGAGGGCTGAGCGCTCCCTGTGTGGGTGGGGTGGGGGGAGCGGTGGGTGCGATTCCCTGAGTCAGGGCGGCTGTGCTCTTTCGCGCACAAAAGTGCCTCAGGGAGGTTCAGTTTAACTTATTAAAAAGGCTAAATAAAGAAATGGAAACATTTTAAGACATGTCCCCTCATGTGACAGTGCCACATGAGCTGGGACATGTCAAGGAACATTAATTTAAAAAATTTATTTAATTTATAAACACTTCATGAAACTTCAGCCTTACCGTGGATGAGGTTCCATGAAAAATGTGAAGGCCACCTGGGCTCTTCGCCTGCTCACCGCCAACCTCAAGGTTGGGTGGGCAGCTCAGTTAATTATTTTTATTAGTTTTTTTACAGGCCTTAATAAGCCTTTGACATTTCGGCCGACGTGCAGCGGACTAAGTTGCACTCCCGCCGAACTGACAATCTAAATGACACGCGGTGACGTCGGGACACACGCCCAACATCGCCATGCCTCATTTTACATCTCGGCAAGCAGGCCTGCCCCCTCCCCCCGCTCGCCCAGCCGAAACTTCCGGCCATACACACAGAAACATAAAGATGCAAAAAAACATGCAAATACATGGCTTCCTAATCATTCATATAATTTGTGGGATGAGCTTTGCAAAGTCAAACCTTCCAGGTGGTTCCTGGAATGAGCCATGAGGGAATATCTCACACAGTTTGTTCAAATTGCTGTCATGTTGTGACTGGATGTTATTCATTTCTCCTTATGATACTTCATTACATGAGTAAATCATAATTTAGAACAGTATAAAATAACCATAATATTTAAATTATTCTTTGTATAAAATTTCAGCATTTATGCTGGAATTTCGAGACAAGCTAGATTTTTTGGCAAACTCACTCTGTATTGCACTTTACGAATACGCGATTCTCATTCCTTCCACAGTGTCCATATTTACTTCCTTGTGAATTCGTCGCTGCATAGCAACTAGCAGAAGCGGATGTCACACCTATCAAAGAGAAATTAGGAGAGTTATAGACATTAATATTCAAGGATGCAAAATGTACAGAAAAGATAAGCAAAGAGAAAGGGGAGGTGAAGTGGCAGCACTGATGGCTTTATTGTAAAGGGAGGATGTTTTTTATTCCTTCATGGGTTATGGGCCCTGTTCTCCTAGCCAAGCTGCTCCACTACAGCTACAACACTGGCATCTACCCGGCTTTGTGGAAAATAGCACATTGTGGACAATTGCACATAAAAAACAGGACAAATCCAACCAGGCCAATCACCTTTGGTGAATTCCTGCAGTGCACCTTGTAAATGGTACACACTGCTGCTACTGCGCGTTGGTAGTGGAGGGAGTGAATGGTTGTGGATGTGGTGTCAGTCAAGCGGGCTGCTTTGTCCTGGACGGTGTCAAGCTTCTTGAGTGTTGTGGGAGCTGCACTCATCCAGGCAAGTAGGGGGTATTCCATCACACTCCTGACTTGTGCCTTGTAGATGGTGGACAGGCTTTGGGGAGTCAGGAGGTGAGGTATTCATCACAGGATTCCTAGCCTCTGACCTCCTCTTGTAGCCACAGTATTTATATGTCTAATCCAGTTCAGTTTCTGGTCAATAGTAACCACCAGGATGTTGATGGTGGGGGATTTAGTGCTGGTAATGTCATTGAACATCTAGGGGTGTTGGTTGGATTCTCTCTTGTTGGAGATGGTCATTGCCTGGCACTTGTGTGGTGCGAATGTTACTTGCCACTTGTCAGCCCAAGCCTGAATATTGTCCAGGTCTTGCTGCATTTGGACATTGGGACTGCTTCAGTATCTGAGGAGTCGCGAATGGTGCTGAACATTGTGCAATCATCAGCGAACATCCCCACTTCTAACCTTATGATAGAAGGAAGGTCATTGATGAAGCAGCTGAAGATGGTTGGGCCGAGGCCACTACCCTGAGGAATTCCTGCAGTGAAGTCCTGGAGCTGAGATGACTGACCTCCAACAACCACAACCATCTTCCTTTATGCTAAGTATGACTCCAACCAGTGGAGAGTTTTTCCCCTGATTCCCATTGACTCCAGTTTTGCTAGGGCTCCTTGATGCCACACTCAGTGAAATGCGGCCTTGATGTCAAGGGCAGTCACTCTCACCTCGGGAGCTCAGCGCTTTGGTCCAAGTTTGAACCAAGGTTGTTATGAAGTTTGGAGCTGATTGTCCCTGGCAGAACCCAAACCGGGCATCAGTGAGCAGGTTATTGCTAAGCAATTGCTGCTTGCTAGCACTGTTGATGACCCCTTCAATTACTTAACTGATGATGGACAGTAGACTGATGGGGCAGTGATTGACCAGTTTGTATTTGTCCTGCTTTTTGTGTACAGGACATACCTGGGCAATTTTCCACATAGCTGGGTAGATGCCAGTGTTGTAGCTGTACTGGAACAGCTTGGCTGGGGGCACGGCAGGTTCTGGAGCACAAGTCTTCAGCACTATTGCCGGAATATTGTCAGGGCCCATAGTCTTTGCAGTATCCAGTGCCTCAGCCATTTCTTGATATCACGTGGAGTGAATCAAATTGGCTGAAGACTGGCATCTGTGATGCTGGGGACCTCCGGAGGACACTGAGATGGATCATCCACTTGTTTGATTATTGTTGCGAATGCTTCAGCCTTATCTTTTGCACTGATGTGTTGGGCTCCTCCATCATTGAGGATGGGGATATTTGTGGAGCCTCCTCCTCCAGTGAGTTGTTTAATTGTCCACCACCATTCACAACTGGATGTGGCAGGACTGCAGAGCTTAGATCTGATCTGTTGGTTATGGGATCGCTTAGCTCTATCTATCACTTGCTGCTTGTGTTGTTTGACATACAAGTAGTCCTGTGTTGTAGGTTCAGCTGGCTGACACCTCATTTTTAGGTATGCCTGGTGCTGCTCCTGGCATGCCCTCCTGCACTCTTCATTGAACCAGGATTGATGCCTCTGTCTTGATGATAATGGTAGAGTGGGGGATATGCTGGGCCATGAGGTTACAGATTGGGTTCAAGTACAATTCTGCTGCTGCTGATGGCCCACAGCGCCTCATGGATGCCCAGTCTTGAGTTGCTAGATCTGTTCAAAATCTATCCCATTTAGCACAGTGGTAGTGCCACACATCACGATGGAGGTTATCCTCAATGTGAAGGGAGGACCTTGCTCCACAATGACTGTGCAGTGGTCACTCCCACTGATACTGTCATGGACAAATGCATCTGTAACAGGCAGGTTGGTGAAGATAAGATCAAGTATGTTTTTCCTTCTTGTTCCTGCCGCAGACCCAGTCTAGCAGCTATATCCTTTAGGACACAGCCAGCTCAGTCAGTAGTGGTGTACTGAGACACTCTTGGTGATGGACATTGAAGTCCCCACCCAGAGTATATTCTGCTCCCTTGCTGCCCTCAGTGCTTCCTCCAAGTGATGTTCAACATGGAGGAACACTGATTCATCAGCTGAGGGAGGGCAGTACATCGTAGTCAGCAGGAGGTTTCCTCACCCATGTTTGACCTGATCCTATCAGACTTCATGGGGTCCAGAGTCGATGTTGAGGACTTCCAGGGCAACTCCCTCCTGACTGTATACCACTGTGCCACCACCTCTGCTGGGTCTGTCCTGCCGGTGGGACAGGACGTACCCGGGGATGGTGATGGTGGTGTCTGGGACATTATCTGTAAGTTATGATTCCATGTGGATGAATATGTCAAGCTGTTGCTTGTCTTGTCTGTGAGACAGCTCTCCCAATTTTGGCACCAGCCCCTAGATGTTAGTAAGGAGGACTTTGCATGATCGACAGGGCAGAGATTACCATTGTCGTTTCCAGTGACTGGACCGATGCCCAGTTTCATTCCCTTTTAGTGACTCTCTAGCGGCCTGTTACAATTAAGTGACTTGCTAGGCTATTTCAGAGGGCATTTAAGAGTCAACCACATTACTGTGGGTCTGGAGTCACATATAGGCCAGACCAGGTAAGGGCAGCAGATTTCCTAAAGGACATCAGTGAACCACACTGAGATAAGCCAGATTGGAGTCAAATGTTCACAACTGTGATGTGAGGATCTATGGGATCATCCCATTGTATGTCATCATCATCCTCCACAAAGCTGGTAGCTGTGAGGGCCTCCCGAGTGCGCCTGCCTCGTCTAGTCAGTGCGAGAGCCTCATCCCTCTCGTT
The DNA here is from genome assembly GCF_017639515.1 of Carcharodon carcharias. Taxonomy (NCBI): domain Eukaryota; kingdom Metazoa; phylum Chordata; class Chondrichthyes; order Lamniformes; family Lamnidae; genus Carcharodon; species Carcharodon carcharias. The sequence goes on from NC_054467.1 coordinate 266,242,129, forward strand.
GTCACCACCGAGGACCCTCATCCCTGTCAGCGTCCTCCTCATCGGAGGAGACATGCAAGTCCTCCAGCTTCTCCTCATCCAGCTCCTCACCCTTTGCAATGCCAGGTTGTGAAGGGTGCAGCAGACGACAATGATGCGTGACACCCTCTGCGGACTGTATTGCAGAGCCCCACCAGACCGGTCCAGACACTGGAGCAGCATCTTCAGCATCTCAATGGTCTGCTGCATGAACCTCGTTATAGCGTCGCTCTGCTGCAGTCTGAGGCCGCTGCACGGGTGTCACCAGCCACGGCCTCTACGGGTAGCCCTTGTCCCCGAGGAGCCATCCCTGCAGCCCCTGCAAGTGAGTCAGGATGTAGGCATCGTGCACACTCCCTGGAAACTGTGCGCAGACCTGCAGGATGCGTTTCTGGTGATCACATACCAGCTGCGCATTCAGCGAGTGGAATCTCTAGCAGTTGATGAAGTCCACTGAGTGTAGCAATGGAGACCTGAGTGCCACATGAGTGCAGTCAATCGCACCCTCCACCTGTGGGAATTCTGAGATCAGGGCGAATCCAATGGCCCTGGCATCCTGGCTGTCCCAGTCCCGGGCAAAATGCACAAAGTTGTTGCCATGGAGAAGATGGCCTCATGGATGCATTTGTGGGTGGCAGATTGTGAAATCCCACCAAGGTCACCTGTGGAGCCCTGAAAAGAGCCACTGGTTTATGAATTGAGCTCCTCAGTCACTTTCACAGCCACTGGCAGTGGATGCCCTTTGGCACCAAGTCCTGCAGTAAGTGGCAGATGTGAACCACCAGGTTCATGTTCAGTCTTCGGCGACACTGGTTCTCAGTCATCTGCAGGAATCGCAGGCAGTGTCTATAGACCCTGGGTGTCACTAGGCGCTGACCAGCCACGGTTTGCTGTCACTCCTGGGCAGCGTGTGCAGATCTCCTGCTGCCCCCTCTTCATAAGGTTGCTGTTCCTGCCTTTGCACGTCCAAGAGCCTCTGTTACTTTTTCCTCCGTCTTCTACAGTCTCTGTAGGCCATCAGCATACAGATAGGTCACCAGTATCCATGATCCTGACCTGGTCCTCCTGCAGCATGAAAGAGAGAGAGACGTGGTTATCATGGCTGTACTTAGCACCTTTCCTGGCCCTGTGTGACCACCCCTTAATGCTTCCTGGAGAGTGCTGGTCACCCCTCGGATGGCCAGAGATGACTGTGTTGCATGGCTGCCCTGTTAACCTGCGTTTGGGGGACACTGGTCCAAACCAAGATGCTGAGATTGCAAAGGGCTGTGAGCGCCTCCAGCAGTGACTGCTACATGGCCAGTGTTGGAGAGGAGGTTGTACAACGTGTGCTGTCCAACAGCTCCACGGTCCAATAACGTGGTGGCGGACTCGAAGTCTGTGCTGGCGGGGTTGGTGGGGACCGAGGTGGTAAGGTATGGAGTGCTTGGTGGCCCTTTGGTGCCTCCACAATGCTTGCATGGGTGGGCAGGCTAGGAGCCTGGCCCCAATCATATCACTGTGGCTGTGCCTGATCTGTCTCAGTTGTAGAGACCTGGTCAGTTTATACAGATGTCCTAATGTGTGGCCATTTCCCTCGCTTACCCTGCCTCCCACCTTGATTGCCTCTGTGCATGATGCAGTGCCAGGGCAGCACTTGACCCCTCCCAGCTCCCGTTCAGCAGTAGCCTCCAAGGTTGGCCAGCACTTGCCCCCAGATACCCCCCCACGCCTCAGCAGTCGCCTGCGGGGCCAGGCATCAGTTTCCTCCACACCCCTGGCGCTCCTGAGGCCTGTAAACAACGGGTGAGCTGTGGTGAACGCTGCTGCTCACTCACCTCAGTTCCCTCAATGTGAAGGCTGCCAAGTGCACGTTGCCTGCATGCTGTTGTGAAACACATCAGCGTGCCTTCCCACCGACGTGGCTGGATGATACAGCGAGGTTCCAAGAGCCTGGTGGGGTGGTCTTTTAATTATATGCTAATGTATTACAATTAGCTCCCCGCTGATCGATGGTGGGAAATGCAGCCCGCTGTTGATGGGCTAAGCGGATGATTGTGACCTGCCTTCATGCCATCGTGAAGCAGGTCACACCATATTTTCTGCACACGCTACCTATCATGCCAGCCAGCAGCAGGATCGAAAATTCTGCCCATAGGCTTGAAAAATTAGATGGGCAAAGGTAGCATAGATGACGAGTTCGTAGAATGTTTTTGGGATAATTTTTTAGATCAGCACATTCTGGAGTCAACCAGAGAGCAGGCTATACTAGGCCTGATATTGTGCAACGAGGTGGGATTAATCAATGACCTCATAGTGAAGGCACCCCTAGGTCAATATGATTGAATTTTACATTCAGTGTGAGGGAGAGAAGAGTGGGTCTAAGGCCAGTATTTTAAACTTAAATAAGGCCAATTATGAGGGTATGAAAGCAGATCTAGCTAAAGCTAACCGGCAAATGAGGTTAAGGGATAGGTCAAAAGAGATGCAGTGGCAGATATTTAAAGGGATATTTCAGAATATACAGAATAAATACATTCCAATGAGAATGAAAAAATTCCAAGCCGTGGATTTAAAGAAAAATTTAAAGAAAAAGCACAAGGATTGGTGGCAGGTCAGAAGACTGGACCAAATATATAGAACTGCAAAAAAAACTAAAGGAGAGAAAAATTAGAGCACCAAAGTTAGCTAGAAAAATAAAGACAGATAGTAAGAGTTTCTGTAGATATTTAAATAAGATAAGAGTTTGCAATGTGAGCATTCATTGTATAGAAAGTGCGTTTGAGAAATTAATAATGGAAAATAAGAAGATGGCAGATGAATTGAACAGGCATTTTGCATTGGCCTTCATGATAGAGGATACAAGTAACCTCCTAGAGATAACTGTAAATCAGGAATTGGAAGGGAGGGAGGAACTCAGGAAAATTAAAATCACCAGGGCAATGGTACTTAGCAATTTGTTGAAGCTGACAACTTCCCTGGTACTGATGGACTTCATCCTGGGGTCTTAAAAGAAGCGAATAGTTAGATGGTTGATGTGTTGGTTTTAATTTTCCAAAATTCCCCAGATTTGGAGAAGGTTCCAGTAGATTGGAAAATAACTAACATAACTCCTTTATTCAAAATGTGCGGGAAACAGAAAGCAGCAAATCACAGGCCAGTTAGCCTAACACCTGTCATAGGGAAAATCTTAGAAGATAGTATTAAAGATGTTATAGCAAGGCACTTAGAAGAATTCAAGGAAATCAGGCAAAGTCAACATGGTTTTGTGAAAGGGAAATCATGTTTAACCAATTTATTGGAGTTCTTTGAAGGAGCTGCCGTGTGCTGTGGATAAAGGGGAACTGGTGGAAGTACTGTACTTAGATTTCCAGAAGGCATTTGATAAAGTGCCACATCAAAGGTTATTGCAGAAAATAAAAGCTCATTCTGTTGGGAACAACATATTGGCATGGATAGAACATTGGCTGGCTAACAGGAAACATCAGGAGGCATAAATGGGTCCTTTTCTGGTTGGCAAGATGTAATGAGTGGTGTGCCACAGGGATCAGTGCTGGGACCTCAGCATTTTAAAACTTATATAAGTAACTTGGATGAAGGAATCAAAGGTGTGATTGTTAAATTTGCTTCTGACACAAAGATAGGTAGGAACGTAAGTTGTGAAGAGGACGTAAGGAGGTTACAAAAGGACATAGATAGGTTAAGTGAGTGGGCAAAGACCTGGCAAATGGGGTACAGTGTGGGCAAATGTGAAATTGTCCATTTTGGCAGGAAGAATGAAAAAAGAACCTTATTGTCTAAATGATGAGAGATTGCAGAGCTCTAAGATTCAGAGGGATCTGGGTGTCCTGGTGCATGAATCACAAAAGGCTAGTATTCAGGTACAGCAGGTAATTAGGAAAGCTAATAGAACGTAATCATTTGTTGTGAGGAGAATTGAATATAAAAGTGGGGGACGTTATGCTTCAGTTGTACAGGATGTTTATTTTAATTCATTCAAATGATGGGTGCTTCACTGGCTGGGCCAGCATTTATTACCCATCCCTAATTGCCCATGAGAAGGTGGTAGTGTTCTGTCGTCTTGACCACTGCACCTGCTGTTATGGAGGGAGTTCCAGTATTTTGAACCAGCAATAGGGAGGAATGGCGATATATTTCCAAGTCAGGATGATGAGTGGCTTGAAGTGGAACTTCAAGCTGGTGATGTTCCCATGTATCTGCTGCCCTTGTCCTTCCCGATGGTAGTGGTCGTGGGTTTGGAAGGTGCTGTCTAAGGAATCTTGGTGAGTTCCTGCAGTGCATCCTGTAAATGGTACACATTGCTGCTACTGTGCATTGCTGGTAGAAGGAGTGAATGTTTGTGGATGTGGTGCCTATCAAGTGGGCTGCTTTGTCCTGGACGGTGTCAAGCTTCTTGAATGTTGTTAGAACTGCACTCATCGAGGAAAGTGGGGAGTATTCCATCACACTCCTGACTTGTGTCTTGTAGATGGTGGACAGGCTTTGGGGAGTCAGGAGGTGAGTTACTCGTCACGGGATTCCCAGCCTCTGACCTGCTCTTGTAGCCACAGTATTTATATGGCTAGTCTAGTTCAGTTTCTGGTCAATGTTAACACCCAGGATTTTGATAGTGGGGGACTCAGCAACGGTAATGTCATTGAATGTCAAGGGGTGATGGTTAGATTCACTTATGTTGGAGATGGTCAGTGCCTGGCACTTGTGTGGCACAAATGTTACTTGCCACTTGTCAGCCCAAGCCTGGATATTGTCCAGGTCTTGCTGCATTTGGACATGGACTGCTTCAGTATCTGAGGAGTCGCAAACATTATGAAATCATCAGCGAACATCCCCACTTCTGACCTTATGATGGATGGAAGGTCATTGATGAAGCAACTGAAGATGGTTGGGCCGAGGACTCTACCCTGAGGAACTCCTGCAGGGATGACCTGGAGCTGAGATGACTGACCTCCAACAACCACAACCATCTTCCTTTGTGCTAAGTATGACTCCGACCAGCCAAGAGATTTCCCCCTGATTCCCATTGACTCCAGCTTTGCTGGGGCTCCTTGATACCTCACTTGGTCAAATGCTACCTTGATGTCAAGGGCAGTCACTCACCTCAGGAGATCAGCTCGTTTGTCCATGTTTGAACCGAGGCTGTAATGAGGTCAGGAGCTCAGTGGCCCTGGCGGAATCCAAACTGAGCGTCAGTGAGCAGGTTATTGCTAAGCAAGTGTTGCTTGATAGCACTGATGACCCCTTCCATTACTTTACTGATGATTGGGAATAAACTGATGGAGCGATAATTGGCCAGTTTGGATTTGTCCTTCTTTTTGCGTGCAGGACATACCTGGGCAATATTCCACATTGCTGGGGAGATGCCAGTGTTGTAGATGGACTGGAATAGCTTGGTTGGGGGTGTGGCATGTTCTGGAGCACAAGTCTTCAGTACTATTGTCGGAATATTGTCAGGACCCATAGCCTTTGCAGTATCCAGTTCCTTCTGCCGTTTCTTGATACCATGTGGAGTGAATCAAATTGGATGAAGTCTGGCATCTATGATGCTGGGGACCTCCGGAGGAGGCCGGGATGAATCATCCACTTGGCATTTCTGGCTGAAGATTGTAGCAAATGCTTCAGCCTTATCTTTTGCACTGATGTGCTGGGCTCCCCCATCATTGAGGATGAGGATATTTGTGGAACCTCCTCCTCCAGTGAGTTGTTTGATTGTCCACCACCATTCACGACTGGATGTGGCAGGGACTGCAGAGCTTAGATCTGATCCATTGGGTGTGGAATCATTTAGCTCCATCACTTGCTGTTTGTACTATTTGGCACGCAACTAGTCCTGTGTTGTAGCTTCACCAGGTTGACACCTTATTTTCAGGTATATCTGATGCTGCTCCTGGCATGCCCTCCTGCACTGTTCATTGAACCAGGGTTGATCCCCTGGCTTGATGTTAATGGTAGAGTGGGGGATATGCTGGGCCATGAGGTTTCTGTTTGAGTACAATTCTGCTGCTGCTGATGGCCCACAGCACCTCATGTTTGCCATGGACAGATGTCTCTGTGTCAGGCAGGTTGGTGAGGATGAGGCCAAGGATGCTTTCCCCTCTTATTGATTCCCTCAACATCTACTGCAGACCCAGTCTAGTAGCTACGTCCTTTAGGACTCAGCCAGCTCGGTCAGTAGTGGTGATACCGAGCCACTCTTGGTGATGGACATTGAATTCCTCACCCAGAGTACATTCTGCACCCTTGCCACCCTCAGCGCTTCCTCCAAGTGGTGTGCAACATGGAGGAAGCACTGATTCATCAGCTGAGGGAGGGCGGTACATGGTAATCAGCAGGAGGTTCCCTTGCCCATGTTTGACCTGATTCCATGAGACTTCATGGGGTCCGGAGTCGATGCTGAGGACTCCCAGGGCAACTCTCTCCCGCCTGTATACCACTGTGCCTCCCCCTCTGCTGGGTCTGTCCTGCTGGTGGGAAAGGACATACCCAGGGATGGTGATGGTGGTGTCTGGGACATTATCTGTAAGATATGATTCCGCGAGAATGACTATGTCAGGCTGTTGCTTGACTAGTCTGTGAGACAGTTCTCCCAATTTTGACACTAGCCCCCAGTCGTTGGTAAGGAGGATTTTGCAGGGTTGACAGGGCTGAGATTGCTGTTGTTGTTTCCAGTGCCTAGGTTGATGCCAGGTGGTCTGTCTGGTTTCATTCTTTTGAGAGCTTTTAGCATTTTGACACAACTGAATGGCTTGTTAGACCATTTCAGACCCACTGCTGTGGGTCTGAAGTCACGTGTAGGCCAGACCAGGCAGAATTGCTTCGCTAAAGCTGAGACCACATGCGGAATCATTCCAGATTTGCACTAATTGCAGTAGCAGGCGGATGAAATGACATTTTACCCATCGGCCGCATTGGCGGGTTTTCACACTGTATCATCCCAAACCCGCTGCATTAGTTATGCATTCCATTCGATGAAACATGCTGTTCGATGGCGGGTGGACTCCTATTCACTTGCCATGCTGTCACGTTACCGCTGCATCACGTTTGAAGCCCAGGCCCACGCACACATCTCAGCAATTCCAGCCCAGGGCCACTGCAGGGAAGACGTCCATGAAAGACAAAAAGACTGCAGTCCCCGGGTTTAGTGATGCGTCAATGGACGCCTTTTGGATGCCCACCGTGATATCCTCTACCCTCGCTCTGGCCGCAGGGCAGGCAGCAGAGTGACCAACCAGGCTTGGGAGGTGGTGGCAGTGGTGATCAGTGCCAATGCTGCACAGAAGAGGTTGGCCAACCTGTGCAGATGGAGGATGAATGATCTCATTGCCAGGGTAAAGCAACCATCTCATCATTTTACATGTCAGGCGAATTCTTCAAGCAAGAACCAGGTCAAATACAACAATAAGTTGAGAAGGGAGGGGAAGAGGAAAATACAACAGGCAAAGTGAGAGTCTGAGAATAGAATGACAGTCAATATAAAAGGGAACCCAAAGATTTCCCACCACCTGTAAATGATAAGGTGGTAGAAAGAGGTGGAGAGGATCGTATTTAAAGACAAAGAGGCTGGCATATGCTTGGGTGAGGTAAGGCTAGAATATTTAGTGAGTACTTTGTATCAGTGTTTACTGAGGAAGAGGAGCCTAACAAAATATAAGTAGAAGTGGAGGTTGTAGAGGCAATGGACGAGGTGAAAATCGAGAGGGAGGAGGTACTAGCAAAGCTGTTTAATCTTAGACTAGATAATTCCTCTGGTCTGGATGATTTGCATCCCAGATTTCTAAAACAAGTCGGAATGAAGATAATCTTCTGTACATACAGAGAAGGCACCTGAGGATTGGATAGTAGCAAATGTGACCTCCTTAATCATGAGGTTATTTCAAGGATCAAGTGACCCGCTCCTGCTTCTACCTCATAGGTTTGTATGTTATTCAAGAAAGGACAGTCCTGGTAACCAAACTAATAAAAACTGAAAATTAGAATCATAAAATGATGGCAGGACAGAAGGAGGCCATTTTGCTCATCATGACTGCACCAGTTCCACAAAAGGGATTCACCTAGTGCCATTGCCCCACCTTTTCCCCATAAACACTGGAAATACTCAGCAGGTCAGGCAGCATCTGTGAAGAGAGACACCGAATTAACTTTTTGAGTCCAATACTACTTCAGAACCCATTAGAAAAGATAGAAACATAATTGGCATTGAGCAAGTTATAAAGGGTAAAAAATAATGGAACGGAAAGTCTGTGAGAGGGTGGCGAGCTGGGGAAACTTAATGGCAAAATGTTTCATGGTACAAAAGCCAATGAGGGTGCTAGTGGGTGTAGTAAAGAGAAAAGATGTGTCCAGCTGAAATCCGAATGGCTGGAAATCAGTTGTCCAGATGCAGAGTAAAGTAATAAGCAAAATGAAATGAAAGAAAAAGTGAGAAGAGTTTGTGATCTGTGATTGTTAAACACCATGGTGAGTCCAGTAGAGTGCCGCGTCACAAGATAAGATTCAGGTCTTGCAGCATGAGTTGATCTTCATTGGAACACTGCAACACACTAAGGGCAGAACCGTCAGAGTGGAAGCTCAGAAGCAATGCTGCCACTGAATGGAGGGATTCTGCAGAGCTGCGTCCCAGTCTGCATTTGGCCTTTCCAATACAGAGGAGACCGAGTGTGCCGAGAATAGAATGTACCAAATTGAAAGAGATACAATTAAATCACTTTTTCAATTGGAAGGACTGTTTCGGGCTTTGGATAGTGAGATGGAAGGAGCACAGAGCATAAGAGTAGCACTGAGAGGGAGCAGAGAGAGAGCCAGAGAGCGAAAGAGAGCCAGTGAGAGGAGGGCAAGAGCCCGAGAAAGATCAGGATGAGATACTGAGAGGGATCACAAAGCGAATCTGAGATTGAAAAGAGTGAGAACTTTTTTTTATTATTCATTCACGGGATGTGGGCTTCGCTGGCTGGGCCAGCATTTATTGCCCATCCTTAGTTGCCCTTGAGACGATGGTGGTGAGCTGCCTTCTTGAACCACTGCAGTCCATGTAGTGTAGGGACACCCACAGTGCTGTTAGGGAGGGAGTTCCAGGATTTTGACCCAATGACAGTGAAGGAACGGTGATATATTTCCAATTCAGGATGGTGGGTGGCTTAGAGGGGAACTTCCAGGTGGTGGTGTTCCCATGTGTCTGCTGTCCTTAGTCCTTTTAGATGGTAGTGGTTGTGGGTTTGGAAGGTGCTGTCGAAAGAACCTTGGTGAATTCCTGCAGTGCATTTTGTAGATCGATCTGCAGGAACTCACCAAGGCTCCTTAACACTTTCGAAACCCATGAGCACTACCTTCTGGAAGGAGTTCCAGCAAGAATCAGGGCTTTGAAAAGAAACCGGCTTTAGTGAAATTTCCAGCAAGAGCCAGGGATTTAAAAATTAACCATCACAAGGACAGATTAAGAGTTCCAGCAGGAGTCAGGAATTTAAAAAAATAATTGGCGTGAGAGTAGAATAAGAATTAACTAACTTTTTATTGTGTTTACTTAAATTTCAATTTTGGTATAATAAATAATTTGAGGCATGGCAGGGCTGCTCATACCCATCGAGTACACATACCATGCCATGTGGGGACTCCAGGACGCTATCCGAGTCCTGAACAACTACATGTGCAGAAAATGCCACCAAATGGAAAAACCCGAGCACCGTATCTTGGGACTTGAGCAGCTGCTGTCACTGAGGTACATTTGTGAGGATGAGAGCCACGTCGTTAGCATGTTTCAGAGGGTGGTCACCCTGCAGCTGAAGAAAGAACAGGCAGAGAGGGACTGGGTGACCATCAGACAGACAGGAAAGACAAGGCAGGTAGTGCAGTCAGACCCCTGAGGATGTCCCACTTCCTAACAGGTACTCAGATCTGAGTACCAATGGGGAACAGTGTTCCGCTGGAGAGAGCAGTGAGAGTCATGGCCTGAGCACCATGGGTGACTCAGCTGTGCAGGGATAGGGGAGAAAAGAGAGGAGAGCGATAGTGGTAGGGGATTCTATAGTTTGGGGAACAGACACGCTGGTCACAGATGTGGTTCCAGGATGATATGTTGCCTCCCTGGTGCAAGGGTCATGGATATCAACGAATGGCTTCAGAGCATTCTGGACCATGAGGGTGCATAGCCAGAGGTTGTGGTTTACATTGATACCAATGATGTATGTAGAAAAGCGGATGAGGTCCTGCAGGCTGAGTTCAGGGAGTTAGGAAAGAGATTAGCAAGCAGGACCTCAGAGGTAGTAATATCCGGATTACTTCCAAGGCCACGTGCCCGTGAGGATGGAAATAGAATACAGCAGATGACTGCATGGTTGGAGAGATGGTGTAGGAGGGAGGGCTTCAGATTTCTGGGGCATTGGCACCGGTGCTGGGGAAGGTGGGATCTGTACAAGCCAGGTGGTCTTTTCCTAAATAAGATGAATGTCCCTGCAGGAAATCTGTCATCTTTACCTGGTCTGGCCAACATGTGACTCCAGACCCACAGCAATGTGTCCATGGCTCCGCTCACCTCATAAACATTCCATGCAGTGCCATGCATCCTGCTCACACTCTTTCCCTGTTTTCATGCAGGAGAAGCTAACTCACATCAGCAGGGAGAGGTCCCAGACCCGGGGGTGGAGTGACCCACATTATGTCCCTCATTCATTTTGATGCCATCGTGCTGACTGGTGAGGATGTGGAGCGTGACGGTGACGGTGAGGTCGGCAGAGAACACTCACGAGGATCCTGCACCATATCATCCCTCTCTCAATGTAACCGTGAGTGCTCTCTCTCCTGCTTTTGACTCTGCTGACATGTACTCATTATCTCTGCATTGGTTCACAGGAGCTCTGCGAAGCGACGGACACCCTCAGCCAGCCAATCCCTCAGCTCCATTCACATCCTCACCTCCAGCCAAGAGGACACCTCCTCCATGGAAGAGCTGGAAATAAGCAGCCTGGAAGACCCGTCACAGCGCTTACCCACACCCTCCACCAGTGCGGAGACATACACCTCGATGGGATTTTCATCTAGAGCAGGGTCAGGTTCACAATCTGGTGGTCACCCCATGGACACATGTCCACAGTAGGTGGAGGCAAGTTCAGCTGAGCACCCTGGCACTCATGGACTGGCGGGGAAGTGGCATCTGTGAGGTCCGGGTCAGATGACGAGCCTCTGGATTTGGACTTTCAACTCATTGTGGAGAGTCAGCAAAAGGCGGGGAACATCACGCAGAGCTGTTGGAACTCTCAACAGAGTGGCACCTGAGTTGCAGGAATGTGTCTGCCTGCTCTCTGATGAAGTGGCACCCACATGTATGTGTGTGGTGGTCTCCACGCGGAGGATGGTGGACCATGGAGACCCTAATCATCTCCATCATGCTTGGTGTGGGTGAATTCCTGCAGTGGGAATGTAAGCGAGAAACCGGGAACCTCAAAGTCCCTCCAGGTGCTCCTTCCCCTCAAGGAGTCAGGCCGGGCCCTTCAGGCACGTGAGGGGAGGAGGAGCGACAGCTGGACACCCCTGGTCATCCACACACGCATCTCAGAGGCTGCCCTCTCCCTCCAAATCCCCTTTACCTATGACCCCCTCAGCCTCGTCTTCTGTCACCACAGAGGGAGAAGCTGGCCCACAGGAGGACAGACAAAGCAAGCCGGGGCCCTCAAGGCCTTGGGTCTCCAGAGGATGCACGTCGAAGTCATCAGAGGCAACAGGGTCAACCGTTGTAAAGGTTGTCTCCACCCCCGCTGTAGATGTCAGGGCAGCACCTAGAAGGTGGTAGGCCTAGAAAACATGAGAATTTCTGCTCACGTGGTTGCACGGGGGAACACGTTTTGTCACTTTATAATCTGAAAATGTGTTCACTTTCACTGAATAATGTGTAATGGTGTCTTTCAGCTTCATTGACAGGCTCTGCGAGTCCTCCCCCTGCATCCCCTCCACTAACAGTTCAGCAGCATGCAGCCAGACCACAAGTGATTCTGGAAGGAGAAGTATGTCTGTGGCAGGGCCTTTTGGGGTCTCCAGCGCACACGGAGCCTTCATCCATCACACTCATCCCACTGTCCCGAGCATTTTCAATACTGCCTGCTGGGGTTCGCTTTCAGTTGTCCATCTGAGCCTGACCTGCATCTCTGCCCACCCACTGACCACACTCCCACGCAGCACCTGTGCCCGTCCAACATGACTCTCGTTTCAGTTTTGATTTTAGAAGCGTGGTGCTGGTGAAGCTTGTCTTTAGTTTCCCTATCCTTTCTCCTCCCCCAGTCACCGGTTTCCTTTCCCCCATCACTGTCGATCTCCATGGCATCACCTTCCACCTCCCATCACCGACCAACCAGAACCCTTTTCTTTCTGGAATGTCCAGGTGAAGGTTCACGTTCTCTATCTTTCCAAGAATTCTACCCCCAACCACATTGACCTCCCCAACCTCCTCCTTCCCACCCCTAGGGTTCCTAGCTGCCTCTGAGACCCCACAAAGCACCCCTACCGTCCCTTCTACTGCTACTGTTGAACCCTCACTGTCCCACCCTACCAGCTCATTCTCCGTCTCTCATTCTCCCCCTTCCCTCCTACCATGCCAACCCTCCTTTCACTCCCCAGGAGGCAGTCATTGACTCCACAGAACCATCCCTTGCACATGCATCTGGACATCACCCCCTTACTCCTTTCCCCAGCCTGGACTCCTTTCCCCCTCTGGACTGCTTCCTCCCTCCTTTCTTTGCACCTTCCTCTCCCCCTACAGCTATTTCACCAGTTGCCGTATTCCCCCCCCCACCTCCCCACCCCCAACCACACCCTCCTCCCCATAGACTCCCTCCCCTCCCAACTTCACCCCCTCTTCCCCCTGGTACACCCTTCTCTCCCAGTCAAAGCTACGCCTTCATTTCCACCCCCTTGATGAACATCCATAGCAGACCATGGCCAAGACACTGATGTCCTGAAGTAGACCCTCAACAGTGACCTTCCACCTTCTGTGAGCTGCTTCATGAGACATGTCCATGTGAATCCCCAGCATCTGATGCACATTCCTTCAGGGTCCCGTTACTGTCAGGTTCCAGCATCTTCTGCTCCTCGGATGTCCAGGATGTGAGCAAGGCTCTGACAGTAAGTCCTGACGTCTGCAAGTCACACTTGTGAAGGTGTGTTGTTCACCAGTGTGTTTTCCTGCCAATGTGAGCAGTAAATTTGACGTGGGGGGATGATTCCGGCGAGCAGGGCTTACAATGATGTGTAGATGCATGAAATTGAAGTTCCTGATGAGCAGCGGCAGGAAAGGCAGTCCACCATTGACGGACAGAGTGGACGATTGGAAACTGGTTTCACAACGGAAACCAATTTTTGGCCTTCCTGCCATATTGTGCACTCATGTCCACCATAAGGCCTGGCACCAATGGGCATGGAACATTCACTCGCCTGCCCATCAACTGTAACGTTAGATGGACAGCGAAAAATCACCGTCAATTAGTACCTTAATGGCCTTACTAGGCTTCTGACTTGTCAGCGGGCGCCCAGCAGACCCTCATGTGCGCCTGCCCACCAAAATATCGCATGAGTGCCCGATGAGGCCGGGATGCTCACCAGATATCATCGCGCTCAGGACAGATTCAGAGCAGGGTGCAGGAGATAAAAAAAACTAGTGTGTGACTCTGACAAACAGAAGAAGCTAAGATTAAAAGGTTTACAGCAGAGGAATTTAGCAATGTTAAAAGCTTTTTAAATGCAAGGAGCTTAGCAAACAAAGCCAATGAGCTGAGGGCACAGATAGACACATGGCAGCATGATGTCATCACTATAACGGCTTAAAGAGGCCAAAAATCGCAGCTCAACATCCCTGGACATAGAGTTTTCAGGCAGGTTATAGAGGGGGTAAAATAGGTGGGGGTTTGGTATTATTGGTTAAAGAATCAATTACAGCTGTGAGGAGGGATGTTATACTAAATGAAGCATCAAATGAGGCCATATGTGTTGAGCTTAGAAATGAAAAGGGTGCAGCCACACTGCTAGGAGTCTGCTATAGGACACAGGATTTTATAATCAGCGGCGGGCGCTCACTTAACACGCTCTGGCGTAAAATAGCGCTGAATGATGTCTGGTGAGCATCCCGGCGTCATCGAGCACTCATGCGACATTTTGGTGGGCAGGTGTACATGAGGGTCTGCTGTGCGCCCACTGACAATTGAGAAGCCTACTAAGGCCATTAAAGTAGTAATCGATGGTGATTTTTCGCTGTCTATCCAACGTTACAGTTGGTGGGTGAGCAAGCGAATCAGCCTTTGCCTTTTTGAGGAAACCCCATCCAAGGGCGTGATGAGGTTTCTGAGTTAATTAAAAAGAAGAGAAAAATGTTTGGTGACTGATTCAGATGCATAGGCACTTTTTCCCGGTTTTTTGTGTTTAATTTCTCAGCTCCCTGCCTTTAGGGAGCTTTCCTTCCCGCGCTCCCCTGCTCCTGCGCTGACATCAGCGCTCGCCCTCCTCCTGCTCCCAGCCTGGCAGCACTGAGCCTTTCAGAGCACTTTGCATGCTGCCTGGCTGCTCCCAAGCCCACCAATCACGGCCACCCACCAAACTCAAAATCTTACCGAAAGACTCCCAAATAGTGAGAGGGAGATAGAAGAGCAAATATGGAGGCAAATTTCTGAGTGTGAAAACAACAGGACAGTAATAGTTGGGGACTTCAACTAACCTAATATCAACTGGAATACAAACAATGTGAAGGGCGCAGAGCGCACAAAATTCTTGAACTGCATTCAAGAGAACTTTTTTAGCCAGCACGTAACAAGCCCAATGAGAGGGGGTGCAATTCCAGGTTTAATCTTAGGAAATGAAGCTGGGCAAGTGGTTGAAGTAGCAGTGGGGGACCATTTTGGAGATAATGACCATAATACAGTTAGATTTAGCATCATTATGGGAAAGGATAAAGATAGAACAGGAGTAAAAGTTCTAAATTGGGGGAAGACAAATGTTATGAAGCTGAGAGGTGACCTGGTGAAAGTAGACTGGTTACAGCTATTTGAAGGGAAATCAGTGACAGACCATGGGAGGCATTCAAAAGCAATATTCTATGGGCACAGTGTAGACATGGTCCCCACAAGGAAAAAGGATGGTACTGCCAAAGCTAGAGCCCCCTGGTTATCCAGAAGCATGTAGGGTACAATAAAGCAGAAAAAGAAAGCTTATGACAGTCACAAAAAACACAATACCATGGAAAGCCTAGAGAAGTATAGAAAGTAGAGGGGTGAAGTAAAAAAGGATCGATTAGGAAAACAAAGAGAGAATATGAAAAAACACTGTCAGGTAAAATCAAAGAAAACCCAAGATGTTTCACCAATAATTTAAGAGCAAAAGAATGACTAAGGAAGGATAAGGCCTATCAGAAATGTACATGGTAACTTGTGTGTTGATGCTAAAGATGTGGGCAGGGTTCTCAATGAGTACTTTGATATAGACAGGTTAAGTGAGCAGGCAAAAACTTGGCAGATGGAATATAATGTGGGAAAATGTGAAGTTATGCACTTTGGCAGGAAGAATAGAGGAGCTGAATATTATTTAAATGGAGAAAGACTGCAGAAAGCTGTAGCACAGAAGGATTTGGGAGTCCTCGTGCATGAATCCCAAAAAGCTACCATACAAGTTCAGCAGGTAATAAGGAAGGCAAATGGAATGTTGGCCTTTATTTCAAAGGGAGTGGAGCATAAAAATAGGGAAGTCTTGCTAAAACTATACAAGGCACAAATTAGACCACACTTAGAATACTGCAAACAGTTTTGGACCCTTATCTAAGGAAAGATATACTGGCATTGGAGGCAGTCCAGAGAAGGTTCACTAGGTTGATCCTGGGTATGGAGGGATTTTCTTCAGAGGAGAGGTTGAGTAGGTTGGGCCTGTACTCACTGGAGTTTAGAAGAGTGAGAGATGACCTTATTGAAACATATAGGATTCTTAGGGGGCTTAGAGTAGATACTGAGAGGTTGTTTCTCCTTGTGGGAGAGTCTAGGACCAGAGGGTTTAATCTCAGAGTAAGGGGTCACCATTTAAGACAGACAAGGAGGAATTTCTTCTCTCAGAGGGTAGTCAATCTGTGGATAAAAGCAAAAAACTGCGGATGCTGGAAATCCAAAACAAAAACAAAAGTACCTGGAAAAACTCAGCAGGTCTGATAGCATCTGCGGAGAGGAACACAGTTAACGTTTCGAGTCTGTGTGACTCTCTGTGGAATTCTTTACTGCAGAGGGTTATAGAGGCTGGGTCATTAAGTATATTCAAGGCTGAAATAAACATATTTTTAATCGGTAAGGGAATCAAGGGTTATGGGGAAAAGTCAGGAAAGTGGAGTTGAGGATTATCAGATCAGCCATGATATCATTGAATGGTGGAGCAGACTCGATGGGTAGAAATAGATAGTCTTTGTGATGATGTGGATATATGAAAAGGAAATTATGTTTAAGATTTTGTGAAAGGGAAATCCTGTTTAAGAACTTATTGGATTCTTTGAGGAAGTAATGCGCTATGGATAATGGGGAACCAGTGGATGTGCTGTACTTAGATTTCCAGAATACATTTGATAAAGTGCCACACCAGATGTTATTGTGTAAAATAAAAGTTCATGGTGTAGGGGTAACATATTGACATGGATAGAAGATTGGCTCACTAACAGGAAGCAGAGAGTAGGCATAAATGGGTATTTTTCAGGTTGGCAGGATGTGACGAGTGGCCTGCCACAGAGATCAGTGCTGGGACCTCAACTGTTTACACTTTATATAAATAACTTGGATGAAGGGATTGAAGGGATGGTTGCCAAATTTGCTGATGACACAAAGATAGGAAAGTAAGTTTTGAAGAGGACATAAGGAGGCTACAAACAAACATAGATAGGTTAAGTGAGTGGGCAAAGGTCTGGCAAATGGAGTATAATGTAGGAAGATGTGAAATTTGGCAGAAAGAATAAAAGAGAAGCTTATTAACCAAATAATGAGATATTGCAGAGCTCTGAGGTGCAGAGGGATTTGGGTGCCCTAGTGCATGAATCACAAAAGGTTAGTGTGCAGGTACAGCAGGTAATTAGGAAAGTTAATAGAATGTTTATTGTGATGGGAATTGAATACAAAAGTAGGGAGGTTATGCTTCAGTTGCACAGAGCACTGGTGAGACTACATAGGGAGTACTGTGCACAGTACTGGTCTCCTTATTTAAGGAAGGATGTAAAGGCGAACAGGCAGGTTGTCTTACGACAAAAGTTTGGACAAGCTAGGCTTGTATCCACTGGAGTTTAGAAGAGTAAGAGGTGACTTGATTGATACCTTTAAGATCCTGAGGGGACTTGACAGGGTGGATGTGGAGAGGATGTTTCCTCTTGTGGAAGAATCTAGACCCAGGGGTCACTGTTTAAAAATAAAGAGTCGCCCACTTAAGACAGAGATGAGGAGAATTTTTTTCTCTCAGAATAGTGTCTTTGGAACTCTCTTCCTCAAAAAACAGTGCAAGCAGAATCCTTGAATATTTTTGAGGTAGAGGTAGATAGACTCTTGATAAGCTAGGGGTGAAAGACTATCAGGGATAATGGGAGGTTTTATTCGGATCAGCCATAATCTTATTGTATGGTGGAGCAGGCTCGAAGGGATGAGTGGCCTACTCCTGCTCCTAATTCGTATGTTTGCAGAGAGCAATGGAGGCTGGGTCATTGATTATTTTTCAGGCTGAGTTAGATAGATTCTTGATTGACAAGGGAGTCAAAGGTTATGGGGAACAGGCAGGAAAGTATTGAGGCCACAATTAGTTCAGCCATAATAGTTCTGAAGAAACGTCATATTGGATTTGAAATGTTTAACTCTGTTTCTCTCTCCACAGGTACTGCTGGACTTGCTGAGTTTTTCCAGCACTTTCTGCTTTAATATCACATCAGCCATGATCATATCAAATAACAGAGCAGGCTAGAAGGGCCGAATGGCTTCTAATTCATATATTAATACATATGTTCATATGGATAGGATGGTCCAATTCCCTATTTGAGGCATCCATAATCAGGGGACATAGATTTAGGATAAGAAGTATGAAGCTTAGAGGGGGTTCTAGGGGAAATCTTTCTCAACCAGAGGGCGATGGAGACCTGAAACTCACTGCCTAAGAAGGTGGTGGGGCAGAAGTCCTCATAGCATTTAAAATTAACTTGAATACAAACTTGAAGCCTCATAACCTGCACGCCACAGACCAAGAGCCGGAAAGTGGGATTAGGCTGAATTGCTCCTTGCTGGCTGGCGAATGGGCCGAATGGCCTCCTTCCATGATGTAAATTTCGATGATTCTATGATTCTATCTAAAGAGAAAAACAAATTGCAGTGATTCAGGAAAAAAGGAAAGTGATTTGAAGTAGCTGAGTAGCTCTTACAGAGAACTGGCATGGTGACAAAGGACAGAATCATCTCCTTCAGCATTGCAACCATTGTGTGGTTCAATCAGTTGAGGCAAGGTTGGAGACAGGTGATGGTACAATGTGGAAATAGGTGGGTTTAGTAATGCTATGGATATTTTGCCAGCAGCTCATCTTGGGTTCAACTGTAACATCGAAATTGTGAACAGATTGATTGAGCCTCAGGCAATTTTGTAGTGTTGAGGATAGAATTGGTGGCGGAGTCTGTGACCCCTTAAGATCAACATTAAGAACCGAGAATTGTGGGTGTTTTGAGGCTCAGGACATCCATCTAGTTATATCCATAGTTCATGCTCAGTTTGTACCTGTGCTGCAAGAGTCTGGGAGACACTGGTAGCCTGTACTCACCTTGACCCCAGATCTCCTCACACTGTTTATTCACATTCGAACAGATCCCCAGGTTGCAATAGCTTCCTTGGCCGCAGGGCTTGCCATTTTTCAGGTACACGTTTTCAGGGCAAAATGAGGTGCTGCCTGAACAGAACTCTTCCAAGTCACATTGTCCAAATGATGCTCTACAAACTGTGCCTGCTGGACGAAACTGCAGAACAAAAGGCAGCAATTGAAATGCATTGACGTTTTAATAGGGCATCTTTTCTAGCAGGGTTAGGAGTCAGTTGAAAGTAAATCTATAAATTCCCCAATATTCAGGTGTGTCCTAAGTGATGTGTCTGGGTGTAGGTTGGTAATCTGGATCTGGGGTGAAGAATGTTCAAGGTACAGTAACCCAGTGTCTCCAGAGCATTAGCCTAGGCCTAGCCCAGTGACATTACCACTATGCCACCATCTCCAATCTTCTCATCTCTTCCTTTGAGCAGGGGTGCCAGCCTTTCCTCTCCCTATTGATTGGTATCTTGTTAATTAATAAAACCAGAATAGAAAAGTAAGGACCAGCTGAGTAAAGCATTACAGTAGGAGGGCAGCTCAGTGTGTAGCTCAAATCGGTGGTATTTCTAAATGCAGACTATAAGGGTTACATTTATGAGATTTATAAGATTATTATATTTGGGATCACATCTTTAAATTTAAGGTAAATGAAGGGGCTCTTGTGAGCTGTTCTGCTGTCTGTCTGATTGTAAGCCTGGGTAAAATAAAAACAGAAAGTGCTGGAAAAACTCAGCAGGTCAGCCATCGTTGGTGGAGAGAGGAACAAAGCTAATGGGCAGAACTTTCCGGTCTTGCCTGTGGTGGATTTTGAGGCAGGCTGGAGCGGGAAATTCAGAGAGAGGCCAGGAATCAGATTTCCCGCCAGTGGGAAATCAATTGGGAATTTTCCCTTCACCACTTTCAAGGTGGGCTGATGGTGGGTGTGGTTTCTCGCTGATCCATGTCGACACTACTCGCCGGAATCACATTCCACCTCCCAGTCTTGTGTTACACCAGGTGGGAAACTAGACCAGTTTAAAGCACGTCTGGAAATCAGTGGCTTGCAGCAGTCAGCCTTCACTTCGAGGGGACTACAACATTCAAAGCCTACCTGCAGCAGCTCTTCTCCAGGTTCTCACGCTAACAGTGATGCCACGCTGGTGGGGAGTGTAGGGTTGGTCTGCTCACTGCCTCCCTCCTTACTCTGGGAGGGTTTTCCTATAGGGTGAGGCAGGGCTGCACTCTGAAACATTGTGACTGGGATGTAGGGGGAGGAATTATGGAGACATGGGGGAAAATGGGCCAAGGTGGGGTTGGAGGGGGGGAAGGCGGACGGAGACATGGGGGGTTAATGGACTATGGTGGGGTTGAAGAGGGAGAATGATGGCAGGCAGAGGGGAGACTGAGGGTGGGGAAGCTGGAGCCTGACATGGAAGATTAGGATGCAGACACAGAAGGGGGTGGATGGGAATAGAACTGTATGAAAGGGAGGGGTTGGAATACAGGGCGTGGGTGCGGGGCATTGTGTTCGTGGCACAAGAGGGATGGGTTGCACAGGGAATCATGGAGGTGAGGGAGGGGAAAGGCTTGCACATGAGGGATGGGTTTCATAGAGACTCATGGAGGGGGTGGGGAGACTGTGTTGTCATCAGTAAAGAAAGAATGGGAGAGTTCATTGAAAGACAGTTATAGTCCCTGCTCTGGGGCCAGGACGCCAGGGTGAGAGACTAAAAGCAGACTTGGAACTTTATGAACCTCACAATCAGGGCGAGAGATTAAAGACAGCCCTGGGGCTTTGTGCACCTCACAGTCAGGGCGAGAGATTAAAGACAGCCCTAGGGTTTTGTGAACCTCATGGTCACAGTGAGAGATTAGAGATAGTCCTGGGGCTTAGCAGGCCATGCTACAGGGCTATGCATGACACACACTGTAGTCTCGCTCTAGGGAAGGGCAAGGCCTGCGTGGTCACGGGATAAGGCGCTGCTTGATGAGTAGGGCGTGGTCTTACCATAGGTGGTCATGAGCTTGCCTGGCTCGGTACTGGGCTGCAGATGGGATGGTCATGGTTAAGGGCTGCAGGTCTGCAGCCTACAAATCAGGAAAACATAATAAAAGGGAAGCATTTGAAGCCTTCCTGGTGGATGTGGGGGATTGTCCTCTATATGTGACTGTGCACACAGCCTCGAGATGGGGAGGGGTGAGGTCCAAATGGAGCATGGGGACATCAACAGCAATTGGCTTGGCGGGGGAGTGCTGGAACTTCCATCACAATTCCAATGGGACCCAGGCTGGAGGATAACCAGAGGAAGCTCTACCTGCACATCATGGGGTTCCAGGAAGATTGGAGGGATGTGAACACTGACAGAGGGAGGACCCAAGCTGGTCTCAAAATAAGAATGCAGCACCACCAGCTTAAAAACCTGAAGTTGTGCAGTTTGAAATGGAAACTGGAAAAGAATCCACATGGGAGAGGTGTGAGGCAGTGTGGGAGGAGCACCAGGCTACACTCAGGGGCCCTTTCAGAGGGCACCCTCAAACTGCTTAGCGTCACAATATCAAAATAGAGTCAGAGCTGAGAAAAGAAGAAGAATTCCTTGAGAAGGTGACATTGGAGCCATTGGCTTTTAGTGTACTTTAACGAGAGACTGCAGGAGTCATTGGCTTCACAGTTCACTTGCTCCATTTGAGCTTTAGCAGAGATTTATGTGAGAATGGAAAATGCAGGCAATTGTAAAGGAAGCACAACTGCTGCATATCTGCCAGGTCTTCAATAAAAGCCTCTAATGTGCATTGGCATGGATGATGGGCCAAAGGGCATCCAGTCATTGCTGAAGTGTAAGTTGAACTTAAACAGTATACCAGATCAGAGATTGCAGGAGTGCCTTTGGTAAGGTGGCACATCTCATGAATGTGTCCCAACCTCTTCCAGCCTCTTTGGGATTGAGGTGTCAAGTATGAGGGTTGGCATCATGGCCACCTAGATCTGTGACTGTACCCTTCAGCTGCAAGGCTGTGCCAGCCAAAAGCTAGTAGCACAGGCGAAGCTCTGGAGCATAACATTGGCTTTCTCTTTGTGAGTGGGAGGTCAAATTTCTTCCCAGTGTTCATTAGTCTGTTGTGTATATCTGTCCACAGGGAGAAGGTGGGTTCAATAATGGAGCCTCCTTGATGGCAGTGATCTGATTGAGGAGGATTGGAAGAGCCCGGTGCTGCCTAGCCCAGCTTCGAGAGGAGGCCCAGCCTGGGAGGGGCCCATGGTCCAGGGGAATTCCTGCAGCTACCAGAGGATGAGGAGGTTAGACCTATCCCATGGCCAGGAGTGTTTAAAGATTTTCCTGTCTGGAAATGAGTGACAGACAATGCCGCACATATCTGTATTTGTCAAGAGGTGTGGTGGCTCATATCTGCCATATTCTGTGGGAGGTTCTAACGCCCCATGGACTGGGAGTACATCCCCTGCCAGTGGCCCTGAAGGTCACCGCCATGCTCAACGTTTTTGCCTGCACATTGTTCCAGGGATCCACAGGGGATCAATGCAGCATCTCACAGTCCTCAACACATAATGTATAAAGGAAGTGACAGGTGCCCTCTACAGTAAGGCTCAACATTATGTGAAGTTCACACTCAATGAAGCCACCCAGGCTGCTGGATTTCATGGGTTTGCAGCATCTCTGGCTTCTCTAGTGTTCAGGGTGCAATTGATTGAACACATGTGGCTTTGAGAGCTCCATGGCAGCAGCCCCTGATGTTCATTAACAGGAAAGTGTTCCACTCCCTGAATGTTCAACTGGTGTGTGATCATCAGAAGCAGATCATACACATTTCTGCCAGGAACCATGGGAGGTCCCATGACTCCATACATCCTGAGTCACTCCCAGGAACCATGGGAGGTCCCATGACTTCATACATCCTGAGTCACTCCCAGGAACCATGGGAGGTCCCATGACCCCATACATCCTGAGTCACTCCCAGGAACCATGGGAGGTCCCATGACTTCATACATCCTGAGTGACTCCCAGGAACCATGGGAGGTCCCATGACTCCATACATCCTGAGTCACTCCCAGGAACCATGGGAGGTCCCATGACTCCATACATCCTGAGTCACTCCCAGGAACCATGGGAGATCCCATGACTCCATACATCCTGAGTCACTCCCAGGAACCATGGGAGGTCCCATGACTCCATACATCCTGAGTCACTCCCAGGAACCATGGGAGGTCCCATGACTTCATACATCCTGAGTCACTCACAGGTGCTTCAAACATTCAAAGGGCCTCAGCGATTACAGTGATTGCTGCTTTGGCATAAGGGGCCAGGACACCTTGTGTCATCCTTACAGTATCTCAGAAGAGCGGTACAACGTGGCGCATAGCTCCACACGATCCATCGTTGGCATACTGAAGTTGTGCTTCCGATGTTTGGACCGCTCAGATGGGGCTCTGCAGTATTCCCACAGAGGGTGTCTCACATCATCGTGGTCTGCTGCACCCTTCACAACCTGGCACTTCATGGACTCTGTATTATTGTGAACATTAGAGTACAAGATAGCTTTTCTAACTTGTGTTATCCTTACAAATCTGTATATATTGTAAAGGTATAGTTGTGGGTGAAGGAGTATTGTAAGATAGTTAAACTTTTCTTGTTTAATAAATGCTTTATGCTTTTTTTTAAAGTTTATTAGCTGACTCCTGTGACTCTGTTCAGTACCCCCTCTCCATGTATGTAAACAAACACAAGTTAGGATCTACCAAGCTGGGTTCCACTCTGGGATCAGACTTGTTAAGAGGTAACCTCAGCTGGAATCGTAACAGAGAGGCAACTAGATTAAAACCTTTAAGATCTTGAGGGTCTTGACAGGGTGGATGTGAAGAGGATGTTTCCTTTTGTGGGAGAATCTAGAACTAGGGATCACTGTTTAAAAATAAGGGGCCGCTCATTTAAGACAAAGATGAGGAGAAATTTTTATTCCCAGAAGGTAGTGAGTCTTTGGAACTCTCTTCCTCAAAAGGCGGTGGAAGCAAGGTCTATGAAGGCAGAGCTATATAGATTCTTGATAAACAAGGGGGTGAAAGGATATTGGGGATAGGTTACAATCAGATCAGTCAAGGACTTATTGAATGGTGGAGCCAAGCAGCCTACTCCTGCTCCTAATTTATATGTTCCTATGGTATAGACCATGATTGAACACCCGTGACCCAAAAGTGATGTCAAACTTTCTTAATTTTCCGAATCCTACCACTACGCCCTGGTGCATTCCCAACAACCACAGCAGAGGTGGAGGCAGCCTGCTGACTGGTGCACCCTGTTGTCTTTCATGATTTTGGTGGGTGTCCTCTTGAGGGCCAAGACTTGGAGGTCTCACAAGGGCCTGCTTTGGGTGTCCCCTGTGGGGCTTGTGCACCCTCTTCGTCCTGTACAGCTGGAGGTGATGGGGTCACAGGCAGAGGAGATTAGGATCAGCTGGGCACCCTCAGACTCACCTGGGTGGATGGTCCTGGGGTCTTCAGCTGCTGGTCCTCCTCCCTATGAGTGCCCAAGGGCCACTGCCTGGCCCCTTGGGGAGAAGGGGCTCCTGAAGGAAGGTCACGGTGCCCTGCCCCCTCTCGCCTAGCCACTGATAGATCCCACCATTGCCTATAGCAATAGAGTGCAGGTTTGAATGCAAATCCAGAAGGATCTGCTGGTCTCTTAGATGACCATCACCCTCCCCATAGATACCTCAAGATGTTCGTATGTTGCAGCCATGACATCAGACAGAATGCGGATGGACTCATCCATCTTTCGATCTAGTCTGTTGACTGCCTCTCGTGGAAAATAAAAGCTCAGGGGGTAATGTATTGGCATGGATAGAAGATTGGCTGGCTAACAGGAAGCAGAGAGTGGGCATAAGTGGGTCTTTTTCAGGTTGGCAGAATGTAACGAGTGATGTACCACAGGGATCAGTGCTGGGACCTCAACCGTTTACAATTTATATAAATGACTTGGATGAAGGGAAGGATGGGATGGTTACAAAGGCAGGAAAGTTAGTTGTGAAGAGGACGTTAGGAGGCTACAAAAAGATACAAGAGAGGTTAAGCGAGTGTGCAAAGATCTGGCAAATGGAATATAATGTGGAAAAATGTGAAATTCGGGATAGACTTAATAGTCAGATGGAAAAATGTGGATTAATTCGGAAGAGTCAGCATGGATTTGTTAAAGGAAAATTATGTCTAACTAACTTGCTGGAATTTTTCGAAATTCAATAGAGATGGTTGATGAGGGCAAGGCCATGGATGTGGTTTCTATGGACTTCCAAAAGGCATTTGATACAGTGCCACACAACAGACTTCTGAGGAAAGTTATAGGTCATGGAATAAAAGGGACAGTAGCAACGTGGGTACAAAATTGGCTGAGGGATAGGAAACAGAGAGTAATGGTTAATGGGTATTTTTCAGGCTGGAAGGAGGTTTGTAGTGGAGTTCCCCAGGGGTCGGTATTGGGACTCTTGCTTTTCCTGATATACATATAAATGATCTAGATCTTGGTGTGCAGGGGACAATTTCAAAGTTTGTGGACAACACAAACCTTGGGAGAATTGTAAACTCTGAAGAGGACAGTGTAGAACTTCAAAAGGACATTGTCACATTGATGGAGCGGACAGATAGGTGGCAGATGACGTTCAATGCAGAGAAGAGAGAGGTGATACACTTTGGTACAAAGAAAGTGGAGAGACAGTCTGAAATAAAGGATACTATTCTAAAGTGTGTATAGGAGCAGAGAGACCTGGGTGTATATGTACATAAGTCATTAAAGGTGGCAGGATAGGTAGAGAGAGCTGTTCCCAAAGCATACAGTATTCCAGGCTTCATTAATAGGGGCATAGAGTACAAGAGCAGGGAGGTTATGATGAACAAATATAAGACACTTATTAGATCTCAGCTGGAGTGTTGTGTACAGTTCTAACGCAGAAGAGGATTATGAGAATGGTTTCAGGGATGAGAAACTTCAGTTATGAGGAAAGATTGGAGAGGTTGGGACTGTTTTCCTTGGAGGGGAGAAGGCTAAGAGGAAACTCGATAGACGTTTTCAAGATCATGAGGGGTCTGGACAAAGTAGATAGGGAGAAACTGTTCCCACTCGCAAATGGATCGAGAACCAGAGCACAGAGTTTTGTATTTTGCAAAAGAAGCAAATGCGAGGTTAGAAAAACTTTTTCACACAGTGAGTCATTAGGATTTGGAATGCACTGCCTGGATGTGTGGTGGAGGCAGGTTCAACTGAGGGATTCAAGAGGGCATTGGATCATTCTCTAAATAGAAACAACGTGCAGGATTACGGGGAAAAGGCAGGATATTGGCACTAAATTAAAATGCTCAGAGAGCCAGTGCTGACATGATGGGCCAAATGGCCTCCTTCTACATTGTAACAATTCTGTGATTCTGTGAAATTGTTCATTTTGGCAGGAAGAATAAAAGGTTGGTATCAGGTAGTAAATAGTTGTGCTGTAAACTGTCCCTTTACTTTGAAATTGAAAGGGAGTTGGGATTAAAGATAACCAATTAGCATTTAATCTGGATGTAAGGTTAATGTGTTTCACATTGCTATGAGGACATTTTCGAGATCGGCTTACAAGCTTCCCTACAAATCAATGAATATCACAGACAGGTAGCAAAGGTTCTGCCTGGTAAGCAGAAAGGAAAGGTTGCTTGACTTTGACAGCTGCCACAGCCAGATATGGGAGGGAGCTGGTCCCAGGTGAAGAGGCAGCTTTCCAGGCCATGTCCATGGGAAGAAGAACCATCAGAAGAGGCTTTACTGCTGGTGGTGGATTTAAGAAACTCTCCAAAAACTGAGGAGAACAGCTGCAGACAGTCACTTAAAGTCACTACTCAGCAAAATGGGGATAGGGGAACCAACTGGAAGCTGCAGGAACTGTGGATAGTTTGTGGACTGTATTCTGTGGAGATTGTGGTGAGTGAGAAGTATAAAGGGGGAATGTCGCTTTCTGCAGATAAAGAAAAAGCTCCCTGCAAAAAGAAAACAGTGTTTACTCATTTTTTTTAGTCATTTTTTACAGTAGAAGTTTTAAAACATTAAATCTTATTTGGTCATTCATTCAGCTAATAACAAAGTTCAATTTCTTTTTTGAAAAGTTATTCGTCTCTATGAAGATTTTTACATGAAAAGAAAATTGAGTGAGAACCGCAGGCAGGAATTCAACATGGAGGGTATAACATGGTGCAATTACTGAAAAATAGTGTAGGGAAAGAGTCAGGACTGCGACCCAAGTACACTAAATTACAGAGCCTGGAGGAAAGATAGAGAAAATGGTAGAGTGGTCAGAGCAAACCTATTGATTAATGATGAAGTCACTTCAATGATGAGAGGACATAATAAGGGGCAAACTAGCAGTAGGGATTTCATGGGTACATTTTTTTCAATAAAGAGATGATTGAAGACTGGGGTGGGAATTAGGTATAGGTCCCCCGGTAGCAGCAGTGAAATGACAGATCGTAAAAATGCAGAGCACGTAGCAAAGAAAGAGTAGTTCCAATGGGATTTTTAACGTTCCTGTAAATTGGGAGAAGCAGTCAAGCACATGTTATAAAGGTAATGAATTAATGCATGGTGGCTGAGGTAGTGGTGCGGGAGCATTTTAGCGATAGCAACCACAACATGGTACAGTTTAAACTTGCTATGGACAAAGAAATAGACAAGTTTAAAAAAATGCTTTGGATTGGGGGAGAGTGGAATTTGTTAAAATAAGACAGGATCTGGGAACAGTTACTTATGGGGAAATCTACAGAGGAACAGTGAGGGGTGTTCAAAAAGGAAATGGGGAGTGCACAGGCTCAACATATTCCCTCTAGAGTGATAGGAAGAGGTAACAAGCCCAGAGAACCATGGATGACCAGAGATATTTAGGATATGATGAGAAGGAAAAGAGAGGCTTTTAGCAGGTACAAAGGAAGCAAATCAGCAGAGGCATTAGTGGAGTACAGACAGTGTAGGGTGGAGCTTAAGAAAGCAATTAGGAGAGCAAAGAGGGGATATGAGAAAGCTCTGGCTGGTAAAACTAGTGCAAATCCCAAGACATTCTATTAGTATATCAATGGGAAGAGGATAACCAGGGAAAGAATAGGGCCCATTAAGGACGAAGGGGCAATCTATGGGTGGAACCAGAGTGTTGAACGAATATTTCACATCCGTCTTCACCCAAGAGAATGAGGGTGAAGGCATTGAATTTGGGGAGAGAGACTGTGAGGTTCTTGAGCAAATTGATATAGGGAGTGACAAGGTATTGGATGTGTTGGCAGGCTTAAAAGTGCACAAATCTCCAGGTCTGGATGATTTGTGTCCCACACTGCTGAGGAAGGCGGGGAGGAGGTCGTAGGGGCTCTGACCCAAATGTTTAATTCCTCTCTGGCCACGGGGGAGGTGCCAGAGGTCTGGAGAATAGCTAATGTGGTTCCGTTATTTAAGAAGGGTTGTAGAGATAAGCCGGGAACTACAGGCCAGTGAGTCTCACAT
Source organism: Carcharodon carcharias (assembly GCF_017639515.1). Lineage (NCBI taxonomy): Eukaryota > Metazoa > Chordata > Chondrichthyes > Lamniformes > Lamnidae > Carcharodon > Carcharodon carcharias. The sequence continues at coordinate 266,270,449 of NC_054467.1, forward strand.
CAGTGCTAGGGAAACTATTGGAGAAAATTCTGAAGGAGAGAATCTATCTCCACTTGGAGAGGCAAGGTTTGATCAGGGATAGTCAGCATGGCTTTGTCAGAGGGAGGTCATGCCTAACAAATTTGATTGAATTATTTGAGGAGGTGACCAGGTGAGTAGATGAGGGTAGTGTAGTTGATGTAGTTTATATGGATTTCAGCAAAGCCTTTGACAAGGTCCCACATGGGAGACTTATAAAGAAGACAAATGCACATGGGATACAGGGCAATTTGATAAGGTGGATTCAAAATTGACTTAGTTGTGGGAGGCAGAGGGTGATGATAGAAGGATGCTTTAGTGACTGGAAGCCAGTGTCCAGTGGTGTACCACAGGGATCTGTGCTGGGTCCCCTATTATTTGTCATTTATATAAACGACACAGATGACTATGTGGCAGGTAGGATTAGTAAGTTTGCGGATAACACAAAGATTGGCCAGGTGGTTAACAGTGAGGTTGAGTGTCTTGGGCTACAGGAAGATATAGATGGGATGGTCAAATGGGCAGATAAGTGGCAGATGGAATTTAACCCTGAAAAGTATGAGGTGATACACTTTGGAAGGATTAATTTGACAAGGAAGTATTCAATCAACGGCATGGCACTAGTACATTCTGAGGAACAAAGGGACCTTGGTGTGGGTGTCCATAGATCTCTGAAGGTGGAGAGGTACGTTAGTGGGCTGGTGAAAAAGGCATATGGGACACTTGCCTTTAGCAATTGAGGCATAGATTACATAAGAAGGGAGGTCATGTTGGAATTGTATAGAACCTTGGTGAGGCCACAGCTGGAGTACTGTGCGCAGTTCTGGTCACCACATTATAGGAAGGATGTGATTGCACTGGAGGGGGTGCAGAGGAGATTCACCAGGATGTTGTCTGGGATGAAACATTTAAGTTATGAAGAGAGGTTGGATAGACTTGGGTTGTTTTCATTGGAGCAGAGAAGACTGAGGGCCGACCTGAATAAAGTGTACAAGATTATGAGGGGCATGGACAGGGTGGATAGGGAGCAGCTGTTCCCCTTATTTGAATGGTCAGTCACGAAGGGGCATAAGTTCAAGGTGAGGGGCAGGAGGTTTAGGGGGGATGTGAGGAAAAGCTTTTTTACCCAGAGGGTGGTGACAGTCTGGAATGTGCTGCCTGGGAGGGTGGTGGAGGTGGGTTACCTCACATTCTTTAAAAAGTACCTGGATGAGCACTTGGCACGTCATAACATTCAAGGCTATGGGCCAAGTGCTGGTAAATGGGATTAGGTAGGTAGGTCAGGTGTTTCTCACGTGTTGGTGCAGACTCGATGGGCCAAAGGGCCTCTTCTGCACTGTGATTCTGTGATTCTGTGGATAACTAAAAAGCTAATAAAGAAGAAGCAAATTGATTATGAAAGTAAATTGGCAAGAAATATAAAAACAGTAAGAGCTTCTATAGGTATATAATAAGACAGTAACAAAAGTGAGTGAGGGATCCTTGGAGGATGCAACTGGTGAAGGAATCTGCCAGGGGATACAGACAGATTGAGTGAGTGGGCAAAAACTTGGCAGATGGAGTTTAATATAGGAAAGTGTGAGGGCATGCACTTTGGTAGGAAGAATCAAAAGGCAGACTATTAGTTAAATGGAGAGAGACGCCAAAAAAGTGCAGCACAGAGGGATCTGGGTGTTCTTGTGCATGAAACACAAAAAGTTAGCATGCCGGTATGGCAAATAATTAGGAAGGCAAATGGAATTTTGGCCTGTATTGCTAGGGGTTTGGAGTTTAAAAATAGGGGTACAGGGTGTTGGTGAAGCCACACCTGGAGTACTATGTACAGTTTTGGTCTCCGTATTTAAGAAAGGATATACTGGCATTGGCGGCAGTTCAAAAGAGGTTCACTGGGCTGATTCCTGGGCTGAAGGCTTTGACTTATCAAGTACGGCTAAATAGGTTATGCCTTTATTCATTAGAGTTTAGACGAATGAGAGTGATCTTTTTGAAACATGCAAGATTCTGAGGGGGCTTGACAGGGTCGATGTTGAGAAGATGTTTCCTCTCGTGGGGGAATCTCGAACTGAAGGACACAGTTACAGAATAAGGAGACTCATTTAAAACTGAGATGCGAAGGAATTTCTTCTCTCAGAGGGTAGTGAATGTCTGAAATTCTCTACCTCAGAGTTATGGAGGCTAGATCACTGAAAGTATTTAGAGGAGTTGAGGCCTGGGGCAGATCAGCCATGATCTTATTGAATGGTGGGGCAGGCTTGAGGGGCTGAATGGCCTATTCCTGCTCCTATTTCTTATGGTCCTAGTTTGTTCATATGTCATAATGTGAAATCTTGTTTAAGTTCTTAAGCATTACCATCAATGAATCCCCCACTATCAACATCATGGGGGTTACCATTGACCAGAAACTGAACTGGGATAGCCATACAAATACTTTGGCTATAAGAACAAGATGCTAGGAATCCTGCTGTGAGTAACTCATCCCCTGACTCCCAAAAACTGTCCATCATCTACAAGGCACAAGTCAGGAGTGTGATGGAATACTCCCCACTTGCCTGGATGAGTGCAGCTCCCACAACACTCAGGAAGCTCAACACCATCCGGGACAAAGCAGTGTGCCCGATTGGCACCACCTTCAACAACCACTCACTCCATCACTGGCACACAGAAGCTCAGACAGCAGATGCATGGGAACACCCACCAACAAGTTCCCTTCCGAGACACATACCATCCTGACTTGGAACTATATCACTGTTATTTCACCATCACTGGGTCAAAGTCTTGGAACTCCATCCCACCTTCGAGGGAAATTAGGGATGGGTGTTAACAATTCTGGCCTAGTCAGCAGTGCCCACATTCCATGAAATACATTGAAAAGTCCTGGAAAGTTTTAGCGTACCTGTTTTCTCATCTCAATTTTTTTTAGATCCTGGTTGAACCCCCAATTTATGATCCCTGTAGAAATTGATAACGTTTCGAAAAAGGCAATAGCCACAGTGGTGTCGTGTGGACATTTCTTGTAATCTTACAATATCATAATCAGGAAACCAATGAATACTCCCCAGTTCACTATGGTCTCAAAGGGACATTGCACCAAAAGAAAGAGGTTTTCCCCAGAGCACCTGGGTCATCACAGAAGTCACTATTTCAATCTCGGTCTTGGACTCTCTGTCCTGCATTTCGGTCTCGAGGTGGAGCTGTCCATGTCTCCACTGTTGGTTACTGACTGCAAATATTTCACCTCTACCACTTGCCAGCAGACCATTCCAGTTGTCGATACCTTCCCCTTAAATTGGGGACTTCACCCCACTCATGATTGCTGGGATCATCCCCAAGGGTCTATTGATGGGACAGAGAGCAAGGCCACAGAGGCAGAAACCAAAAGATAAAAGTGATAGTGGTTAGCAGGAGACTGAGTGACTTTTCTTTTTTTAATGTAGGTCTTTAAAAGTTGAGTTTGTTTCTGTTAAGTCTGGTTAGTCTGAAACAGATTAGACAAACATCTCAAAGGGGAAACAGTAGAAAGAATGGAAAAGCAATAATGATGGGGGATTCTAGATCTTATGGAACAGACAGGGCCATTGAGAACTGTTCTGGGGAAGATATACACATCAGAAAGGTTGTACATAAAAAGATCTTACTTTACAGTTTACACAGCAAGCGCCCATGGTTGAACACTCCGCACCAGGTTTCAATTTACAGGTTGCTGCATCACAGCAGGCATCCTCACATTCCTAAAGATAAAACAGATCGAAAAATATTGGTTACTGAGGAATCTTACATCTGTATTTCTCTCAAATGTATTAGTCTGCTATTGAAGTAATTGCGGAAGGTGAGGTTGGAAGGTGTAGGTGAGGTTGGAAGGTGAAGGTGTGTGTGAGATTGTGTGTGTGAGTGTGTGTGTGTGTGTGTGAGTCTATAAGTGTGTGTGTGTGTGTGTGTGTGTGTGTGTGAGTGTGTGTGTGTGTGTGTGTGTGGGTGTGTGTGAGTGTGTGTGTGTGTGTGTGTGTGTGACTGTGTGTGTGTTTGTGTGTGAGTGTGTGTGTCTGTGATTGTGTGTGTGTGTGTGAGTGAGTGTGTGTTTGAGTTTGTGTGTGTGTCTGAGTGTGTGTGTGTGTCTGTGAGTGTGTGTGTGTGTGTCTGTGAGTGTGTGAGTTTGTGTGAGTCTGTAAGTGTGTGTGTGTGAGTGTGTGTGTGTGTGTGTGTGAGTGTGTGTGAGTGTGTGGGTGTGTGTGAGTGTGTGTGTGTGTGTGTGACTGTGTGTGTTTGTGTGTCTGTGATTGTGTGTGTGTGTGAGTGTGTGTGTGTTTGTGTGTGTGTCTGTGAGTGTGTGTGTGTGTCTGTGAGTGTGTGTGTGTGTGTGTGTGAGTTGTGTGTGTGCGTGATTGTGTGTGTGAGTGTGTGAGTGTGTGTGTGTGTGTGTGAGTGTGTGTGTGTGTGTGTGTGTGTGTGTGTGTGTGTGTGAGTGTGTGAATGTGTGTCTGTATGTGTGAGTGTGTTAGTGTGTGTGTGTGTGTGAGTGCGTGTGACTGTGTGAGTGCGTGTGTGAGTGCATGTGAGTCTGTCTGAGTCTGTGAGCGTGTGTGTGTGTGTGTGTGTGAGTGTGTGTGAGACTGTGTGTGTGTGGTTTGAGTGCTTGTGTGTGTGAGTGTGTGTGTGAGTGTGTGTGATTGTGTGGGAGTGTGTGCCTGTGTGTGAGTGTGTGTCAGTGTATGTGTTTGTGTGTGTTTGGGTTTGAATGTGTGTGTGTGTGTGTGTGTGGGTGTGAGTGACTGTGTGTGTGTGCGTGTGTGTGTGTGTGTCTGAGTGTGTGTGTGTCTGTGTGTGTAAGTGTGTTTGTGTTTGAATGTGTGTGTGTATCTGTGTGTGATTGTGTGTGAGTGCATGTGTGTGTGTGTTTGTGTGTGTGTGTGTCTGTGTGTGTGTGAGTGTATTTGTGTTTGAATGTTTGTGTGTGTGTGAGTGCATTTGAGTGTCTCTGTGTGTGTGAGTGCGTGTGTGTGAGTGTGTGTTTGTCTGTGAGTGTGTGAGTGTGTGTGTGTGATTATGTGTGATTATGTGTGAATGTGTGTGATTGTGTGTAAGTGTGTGTGTGTGAGTGTGTGTGTGTGAGTGTGAGTATGAGTATGTGTGTGTGTGTGTGTGAGTGAGTGTGAGTGTGTGTGTGGGTGTGACTGTGTGTTTGAGTGTGTGTGTGTGAGTGTGTGTGTGACTTAGTTTCTGTGTCAGTGTGTGTGTGTGTATGTGAGTTTGTGTGTGTGAGTGTGTGTGTGTGTGTGAGTGTTTGTGAGTGTGTGTGTGTGAGTGTGTGTGAGTGTGTTAGTGTGTGTGTTTGTATGTGTGTGTTAGTGTGTGTGAGTGTGTGAGTCTGTTAGGGTGCATGTGTGTGTGAGTGTGTGTGTGGGTGAGAGTGTGTTAGTGTTTATGAGTGTGTGTGTGTGACTTTGTGTGTGAGTGTGTGTGTCTGTGAGTCTGTGAGTGTGTGTGTGTGAGTGTGTGTGAGTGTGTGTGTGAGTTTGTGTGTGTGAGTGTGAGTGAGTGTGTGTATGTGATCATGTGTGTGAGTGAGTGTGTGTGTGAGTGTGAGTGTGTGTGTGTTTGCGTGTGTGCATGTGTGTGCATGTGTGTGC
>NC_054467.1:266281090-266286090 GCF_017639515.1 Carcharodon carcharias
GTGTTAGTGTGTGTGAGTGTGTGTGTGTGCGTGATTGTGTTTGTGAGTGCGTGTGTGTGATCGTGTGTGTGTGAGTGTGTGTGTGTGTTAGTTGGTGTGTGTGTGTGAGTGTGTGTGTGTGTGAGTGATTGTGTGTGTGAGTGTGTGTGGGTGTGTGTTTGTGTGTGAGTGTGTGCATTTGTGAGTGTGAGTGTATGTGTGTGTATGTGTGAGTGTGGGTATGAGTGTGTGTTTGTTTGTGTGTGTGTGTGAGTGTGTGTGTGTGTGTGAGTGTGTGTGTGTGTGAGAGAGTGTGTTAGTGTGTGAGTGTCTGTGAGTCTATGAGGGTGTGTGTGTGTGTGTGTGTGTGTGAGTGTGTGTGTGTGAGTGTTTGTGAGTGTGTGTGTGTGCGTGTGTGTGTGCATGTGTGTGTGTTTGTGTGTGTGAGTGCGTGGGCGTATGTGTGTGTGTGATTGTGTGTGTGTGTGTGTGTGTGAGTGTGTGTGTTTGGGTATCTGTGTGTGAGAGTGTGTGTGAGTGTATGTGTGTGAGTGTGTGTGTGAGAGTGTGTGTGTGTGTGAGTGTGTGTGTGTTTGTGTGAGTGCGTGTGTGAGTGTGTGTGAGGGTGTGTGTGAGTGTTTGTGAGTGTGTGTTTGTGTGTGTGAGTGTCTGTGTTTGTGTGTTTGAGTGTGTGTGAGTGTGTGTGTGTGAGTGTGTGTGTCTGTGTGTATGAGTGTGTGTGAGTGCATGTGTGAGTGTGTGTGAGTGTGTGTGTGAGTGTGTGCGTGTGATTGTGTGTGAGTGCGTGTGTGTGAGTGTGTGTGTGAGTGTGTGTGTGAGTGTGTGTGTGTGTGTGAGTGTATGTATGTGAGTGTGTGTGTGAGTGCGTGTGTGAGTGTGTGTGTGTGTGTGTGTGTGAGTGTATGTATGTGAGTGTGTGTGTGAGTGTGTGAGTGTGTGTGAGTGCGTGTGTGAGTGTGTGAGTGTGTGTGTGTGTGTGTTTGTGAATGTGTGTGTGAGTGCGTGTGTGTGTGTGTGTGTGAGCGTGTGTGAGTGTGTGTGTGTGTGAGTGTGAGTGTGTGTGTGTGAGTGTTTGTGAGTGTGTGTGTTAGTGTGTGAGAGTGTGTGTTTGTGTGTGTGTGTGAGTGTGTGTGTGTTCGTGTGTGTGTGAGAGTGTGTGTGTGTGTGTGTGTGTGCGTGTGTGAGTGCGTGTGTGAGTGTGCATCTGAGTGTGTGTGAGTGTGTGTGTGTTTGTGTGTGAGAGTGTGTGTGAGTGTTTGTGTGTGAGTGTGTGTGTGTGTGTGTGTGTGTTTGTGTGTGTGTGTGTGTGAGTGAGTGATTGTGTGTGTGAGTGTGTGCATTTGTGAGTGTGAGTGTATGTGTGTGTATGTGTGAGTGTGGGTATGAGTGTGTGTTTGTTTGTGTGTGAGTGTGTGAGTGTGTGTGTGTGTGAGTCTATTAGTGTGCATGTGTGTGTGAGTGTGTGTGTGAGAGAGAGAGTGTGTTAGTGTGTGTGAGTGTGTGAGTGTCTGTGAATCTATGAGGGTGTGTGTGTGTGTGTGCGTGTGAGTGTTTGTGAGTGTGTGTGTGTGTGTGCATGTGTGTGTGTTTGTGCGTTTGAGTGTGTGTGAGTATGTGTGTGTGTGATTGTGTGTGAGTGTGTGTGTGTGAGAGAGTGTGTGTGTGTGTGTGTGTGTGTGTGTGTGTGGGAGTTTGTGTGTGTGAGTGTGTGTGTGTGTGTGAGTGTGTGTGTGTGTTTGTGTGTGTGAGTGTGTGTGAGTGTGTGAGTGTGTTTGTGTGTGAGTGTGAGTGTATGTGTATGAGTGTGTGTGAGTGTGTGTGTGAGTGTGTGTGAGTGCGTGTGTGAGTGTCTGTGTGTGAGTGTGTGTGTGTGAGTGTGCGTGAGTGTGTGTGTGTGTGAGTGTATGTGAGTGTGAGTGTGAGTGTGTGTGAGTGTGTGTGCGAGTGTGTGTGTGAGTGTGTGTGAGTGTGTGTGAGAGTGTGTTTGTGTGTGAGTGTGTGTGTGTGTGTGTGAGTGTGTGTGTGTGTGAGAGTGTGTGTGTTTGTGTGTGAGTGTGTGTGCATGTGTGTGTGTTTGTGTGTATGTGAGTGTGTGTGTGATTGTGTATGTGTGTGTGTTTGAGTGTGTGTTTGAGAAGTGTCTGTGTGAGTGTGTGTGGGTGTGTGTTTGTGTGTGAGTGTGTGCATTTGTGAGTGTGAGTGTATGTGTGTGTATGTGTGAGTGTGGGTATGAGTGTGTGTTTTTTTGTGTGTGAGTGCATGTAAGTATGTGTGTGTGAGTGTGTGTTAGTGTGTGTGTGTGTGAGTGTGTGTGTGTGCGTAGGTGTGTGTGATTGTGTGTGAGTGTGTGTGTGAGTGCGTGTCTGAGTGTGTGTGAGTGTGTGTGAGTGTGTGTGTGTGAGAGAGTGTGTGTGAGTGTTTGTGTGTGAGTGTGTGTGTGTTTGTGTGTGTGTGAGTGTCTGTGAGTGTGTGTGTGAGTGGAGTGTGTGTGTGAGTGTGTGTGAGTGTGTGTGTGTGAGAGTGTGTGTGTGTGAGTGTGTGTGAGTGTGTGTGTGAGTGTGTGTGAGTGTGTGTGTGTGTGAGTGTGTGTGTGTGTTTGTGTGTGTGAGTGTGTGTGAGTGTGTGTGTGTGAGTGTGTGTGTATGAGTGTGTGTTAGTGCGTGTGTGAGTGTGTGTGAGTGCGTGTGTGAGTGTCTGTGTGTGATTGTGTGTGAGTGCGTGTGTGAGTGTGTGTGATTGTGTGTGAGTGTGTGTGTGTGTGAGTGTATGTATGTGAGTGTGTATGTGAGTGTGAGTGTGAGTGTGTGTGTGTGAGTGTGTGTGTGTGTGACTGTGTGTGTGTTTGTGTGTGTGAGTGCATGTGTGAGTGTGTGTCTGAGTGTGTGTGAGTGTGCGTGTGTGTGTGTGTGAGAGTGTGTGTGAGTATATGTGTGTGAGTGTGTGTGTGTGTGTGATTGTGTGTGCGTGAGTATGTGTGAGTGATTGTGTGTGTGAGTGTGTGTTTGAGTGCGTGTTTGTGAAGTGTCTGTGTGAGTGTGTGTGGTGTGTGTTTGTGTGTGAGTGTGTGAGTGTGTGTGTGAGTCTATTAGTGTGCATGTGTGTGTGAGTGTGTGTGTGTGAGAGAGAGTGTGTTAGTGTGTGTGAGTGTGTGTGTGAGTTTGTGTGTGTGAGTGTGTGTGCGTGATTGTGTTTGTGAGTGCGTGTGTGTGATCGTGTGTGTGTGAGTGTGTGTGTGTGTTAGTTGGTGTGTGTGTGTGAGTGTGTGTGTGTGTGAGTGATTGTGTGTGTGAGTGTGTGAGGGTGTGTGTTTGTGTGTGAGTGTGTGCATTTGTGAGTGTGAGTGTATGTGTGTGTATGTGTGAGTGTGGGTATGAGTGTGTGTTTGTTTGTGTGTGAGTGTGTGTGTGTGTGTGAAGGTGTGTGTGTGTGAGAGAGTGTGTTAGTGTGTGAGTGTCTGTGAGTCTATGAGGGTGTGTGTGTGTGTGTGAGTGTGTGTGTGTGTGTGTTTGTGAGTGTGTGTGTGAGTGTGTGAGTGTGTGCGTGTGTGTGTCCATGTGTGTGTGTTTGTGTGTGTGAGTGCGTGTGAGTATGTGTGTGTGTGATTGTATGTGAGTGTGTGTGTTTGGGTATGTGTGTGTGAGAGTGTGTGTGAGTGTGTGTGAGTGTATGTGTGTGAGTGTGTGTGTGAGAGTGTGTGTGTGTGTGAGTGTGTGTGTGTTTGTGTGAGTGCGTGTGTGAGTGTGTGTGAGAGTGTGTGTGAGTGTTTGTGAGTGTGTGTGTGTGTTTGTGTGTGTGAGTGTCTGTGTTTGTGTGTTTGAGTGTGTGTGAGTGTGTGTGTGTGAGTGTGTGTGTCTGTGTGTATGAGTGTGTGTGAGTGCATGTGTGAGTGTGTGTGTGTGTGTGTGAGTGTGTGCGTGTGATTGTGTGTGAGTGCGTGTGTGTGAGTGTGTGTGTGAGTGTGTGTGTGTGTGTGTGTGTGAGTGTATGTATGTGAGTGTGTGTGTGAGTGTGTGAGTGTGTGTGAGTGCGTGTGTGTGTGTGTGTGTGAGCGTGTGTGAGTGTGTGTGTGTGAGTGTGTGTGTGTGTGTGAGTGTTTGTGAGTGTGTGTGTTAGTGTGTGAGTGTGTGTTTGTGTGTGTGTGTGAGTGTGTGTGTGAGTGTGTGTGTGTTCGTGTGTGTGTGAGAGTGTGTGTGTGTGAGTGTGTGTGTGTGTGCGTGTGTGAGTGCGTGTGTGAGTGTGCATCTGAGTGTGTGTGTGTTTGTGTGTAAGAGTGTGTGTGAGTGTTTGTGTGTGAGTGTGTGTGTGTGTGTGTTTGTGTGTGTGTGTGTGTGTGAGTGTGAGTTGTGTGTGTGCGTGATTGTGTGTGTGAGTGTGTGAGTGTGTGTGTGTGTGTGTGAGTGTGTGTGTGTGTGTGTGTGTGTGTGTGTGTGTGTGTGAGTGTGTGAATGTGTGTCTGTATGTGTGAGTGTGTTAGTGTGTGTGTGTGTGTGAGTGCGTGTGACTGTGTGAGTGCGTGTGTGAGTGCATGTGAGTCTGTCTGAGTCTGTGAGCGTGTGTGTGTGTGTGTGTGTGAGTGTGTGTGAGACTGTGTGTGTGTGGTTTGAGTGCTTGTGTGTGTGAGTGTGTGTGTGAGTGTGTGTGATTGTGTGGGAGTGTGTGCCTGTGTGTGAGTGTGTGTCAGTGTATGTGTTTGTGTGTGTTTGGGTTTGAATGTGTGTGTGTGTGTGTGTGTGGGTGTGAGTGACTGTGTGTGTGTGCGTGTGTGTGTGTGTGTTTGTGTGTGTGTGTGTGTCTGTGTGTGTGAGTTTGTTTGTGTTTGAATGTGTGTGTGTATCTGTGTGTGATTGTGTGTGAGTGCGTGTGTGTGTGTGTTTGTGTGTGTGTGTGTGTCTGTGTGTGTGAGTTTGTTTGTGTTTGAATGTTTGTGTGTGTGTGAGTGCATTTGAGTGTCTCTGTGTGTGTGAGTGCGTGTGTGTGAGTGTGTGTTTGTCTGTGAGTGT
>NC_054467.1:266291090-266293590 GCF_017639515.1 Carcharodon carcharias
TGTGTGTGAGTGTGTGTGTGAGTGTGTGTGAGTGTGTGTGTGTGTGAGTGTGTGTGTGTGTTTGTGTGTGTGTGTGTGAGTGTGTGTGTGTGAGTGTGTGTGTATGAGTGTGTGTTAGTGCGTGTGTGAGTGTGTGTGAGTGCGTGTGTGAGTGTCTGTGTGTGATTGTGTGTGAGTGCGCGTGTGAGTGTGTGTGATTGTGTGTGAGTGTGTGTGTGTGTGTGAGTGTATGTATGTGAGTGTGAGTGTGTGTGTGTGAGTGTGTGTGTGTGAGTGTGTGTGTGTGAGTGTGTGTGTGTGTGTGTGTGTGAGTGCGTGTGTGAGTGTGTGTCTGAGTGTGTGTGAGCGTGTGTGTGTGTGAGAGTGTGTGTGAGTATATGTGTGTGTGTGTGTGTGTGTGTGTTTGTGTGTATGTGAGTGTGTGTGAGTGATTGTGTGTGTGAGTGTGTGTTTGAGTGTGTGTTTGTGAAGTGTCTGTGTGAGTGTGTGTGGGTGTGTGTTTGTGTGTGAGTGTGTGAGTGTGTGTGTGTGTGAGTCTATTAGTGTGCATGTGTGTGTGAGTGTGTGTGTGTGAGAGAGAGTGTGTTAGTGTGTGTGAGTGTGTGTGTGTGCGTGATTGTGTTTGTGAGTGCGTGTGTGTGATCGTGTGTGTGTGAGTGTGTGTGTGTGTTAGTTGGTGTGTGTGTGTGAGTGTGTGTGTGTGTGAGTGATTGTGTGTGTGAGTGTATGAGGGTGTGTGTTTGTGTGTGAGTGTGTGCATTTGTGAGTGTGAGTGTATGTGTGTGTATGTGTGAGTGTGGGTATGAGTGTGTGTTTGTTTGTGTGTGTGTGTGAGTGTGTGTGTGTGTGTGAAGGTGTGTGTGTGTGAGAGAGTGTGTTAGTGTGTGAGTGTCTGTGAGTCTATGAGGGTGTGTGTGTGTGTGTGTGTGTGTGAGTGTGTGTGTGTGAGTGTTTGTGAGTGTGTGTGTGAGTGTGTGCGTGTGTGTGTCCATGTGTGTGTGTTTGTGTGTGTGAGTGCATGTGAGTATGTGTGTGTGTGATTGTGTGTGTGTGTGTGTGAGTGAGTGTGTGTGTTTGGGTATCTGTGTGTGAGAGTGTGTGTGAGTGTATGTGTGTGAGTGTGTGTGTGAGAGTGTGTGTGTGTGTGAGTGTGTGTGTGTTTGTGTGAGTGCGTGTGTGAGTGTGTGTGAGGGTGTGTGTGAGTGTTTGTGAGTGTGTGTTTGTGTGTGTGAGTGTGTGTGTGTGTGTGTTTGAGTGTGTGTGAGTGTGTGTGTGTGAGTGTGTGTGTCTGTGTGTATGAGTGTGTGTGAGTGCATGTGTGAGTGTGTGTGAGTGTGTGTGTGAGTGTGTGCGTGTGATTGTGTGTGAGTGCGTGTGTGTGAGTGTGTGTGTGAGTGTGTGTGTGAGTGTGTGTGTGTGTGTGAGTGTATGTATGTGAGTGTGTGTGTGAGTGCGTGTGTGAGTGTGTGTGTGTGTGTGTGTGTGAGTGTATGTATGTGAGTGTGTGTGTGAGTGTGTGAGTGTGTGTGAGTGCGTGTGTGAGTGTGTGAGTGTGTGTGTGTGTGTGTTTGTGAATGTGTGTGTGAGTGCGTGTGTGTGTGTGTGTGTGAGCGTGTGTGAGTGTGTGTGTGTGTGAGTGTGAGTGTGTGTGTGTGAGTGTTTGTGAGTGTGTGTGTTAGTGTGTGAGAGTGTGTGTTTGTGTGTGTGTGTGAGTGTGTGTGTGTTCGTGTGTGTGTGAGAGTGTGTGTGTGTGTGTGTGTGTGCGTGTGTGAGTGCGTGTGTGAGTGTGCATCTGAGTGTGTGTGAGTGTGTGTGTGTTTGTGTGTGAGAGTGTGTGTGAGTGTTTGTGTGTGAGTGTGTGTGTGTGTGTGTGTGTGTTTGTGTGTGTGTGTGTGTGAGTGAGTGATTGTGTGTGTGAGTGTGTGCATTTGTGAGTGTGAGTGTATGTGTGTGTATGTGTGAGTGTGGGTATGAGTGTGTGTTTGTTTGTGTGTGAGTGTGTGAGTGTGTGTGTGTGTGAGTCTATTAGTGTGCATGTGTGTGTGAGTGTGTGTGTGAGAGAGAGAGTGTGTTAGTGTGTGTGAGTGTGTGAGTGTCTGTGAATCTATGAGGGTGTGTGTGTGTGTGTGCGTGTGAGTGTTTGTGAGTGTGTGTGTGTGTGTGCATGTGTGTGTGTTTGTGCGTTTGAGTGTGTGTGAGTATGTGTGTGTGTGATTGTGTGTGAGTGTGTGTGTGTGAGAGAGTGTGTGTGTGTGAGTGTGTGTGTGTGTGTGTGGGAGTTTGTGTGTGTGAGTGTGTGTGTGTGTGTGAGTGTGTGTGTGTGTTTGTGTGTGTGAGTGTGTGTGTGTGTGTGAGTGTGTTTGTGTGTGAGTGTGTGTGTGTATGAGTGTGTGTGAGTGTGTGTGTGAGTGTGTGTGAGTGCATGTGTGAGTGTCTGTGTGTGAGTGTGTGTGTGTGAGTGTGCGTGAGTGTGTGTGTGTGTGAGTGTATGTGAGTGTGA